>NW_010512267.1:20233-28630 GCF_000687285.1 Phaethon lepturus
ATACAGATGTACCAGAAGAACAAGGAGAGTGGTGGTGAACAGGTCACACCCGTACCCTGCATTACTCACTCAGTGTAACTCTTCTCAACCTAGAGCATGGTCTAAGTCATTCTCAACCCTTTGTTCTTCAGCCTCACCAATAAATTTGAAATGAGAAAAAATAACCCAAACAACCCAGACAAGAAACCCTGAAGGCAAGAAAGTAATGGAGATACTATTACAGAGCTACTTAACAATATCCACATAGGCTTGTCTGATGCGATACAGTCCAGCACTAAACCAGGACTACTGTAGGCAGGCAAGAAAGAGAAGTAATCACGACTTGAAAGCAGATTCCTATAGGACAAGGTTAGTTTGTGACTCCCAGTCCTGGAACTATGTCACATATCATTTTTTTGATATAACGGGATGCTTGGAAGAAATCTTTCAGCAGCACGAATCCAGGGTGTGGCTACACTTAGGTTCCCTAAAGCCAAAAGTAAATGAACTTGTGATCTCAGATCCATTCAATAGAACATTATATTATTTTTTTTTTTAAATTATGAAATCATGCACAGGACAGTTTTTCCAAGCTCCAGATCAAGTTAATTTTATTCATTACAGAGGCACATAGACTTACTCAAACATTCAATTAAAATAACCTTATAAAACTGCATTTAAATTGTATCATCACTCTGACAAAATCCAAAGCAAAACATAAAATAAAGGTCAAACTAGAGAACACTATGGAGCAAGTTAATACCCATGAAAAATGAGCACAAGAAAAACAAAACTATTCCCCAGTGAAAAATGGTAGCAGAGGATGTGAGAAGGGATGTTATTCCTCTCCTTTATTGCTGCTCATCTAACAGAAGAAAAGATGGAGAAAAGGAACTTCAACATTTGTAATGGGAAAAGAAAAAGACAACTCTGCCTTACCACGTAACAAAGAAAGAGTTAGAAAACAAGTTGCCTGACCAAAATAGGATCTTGAAGCTTGCACATCTCTCTCTTGAGCCCTAGGACACAAAACCCCTGGTATAGGTGATTTTTTTTTTTTTTTTAGTTTGTTCAACAGTTTCTTACGAGGAAATCATTTTGTAATTGACTTAAGGCAAGGATTTCTTCTTAAAAACAACCAGAAAAAAACCTTAATGCTTTGGTAATCTCTCTCTTAATCCTCTCTATGCATATCACTGGAAAAGACTTCAAAAACTGATTAATCCGAAGATAATTATACTCAACTGTTCCCCAAAGAGGAATAAAAATGTCTTAGAATGCAGCTAATACACAATGTCTTCCTTAAAGAAATAAATTACTTAAATATTTTTTCAAAATGCTTTCAGATGAATATGTTGATATCAATAGAAGTTAATGAATCTCACCTAAAAATCTCTTAGTACATTCCTTTCAAAAGAAAGTTTTCCTCAATTTTATAGAGTTTCTGCACACATTTGAGATGAGTGCAATAATCTACCAACACATCTAATTATTTCTAATGTAGAAATGTTTAGATATCATGCCTGTATCTGTGAGGAGAAGGGAACGGCTCTCCTTGTTTTTACAGGAAAAATATGTAATATATTATCCATAAATTAGCATGATACTTTGAGGAGTAAACATGAAAAATCAACCTTGATACAAAATTGGAATCCAAAAGTTAATATATTCAGAAATATATTAATTTTAGATCCTGACCTTCTGGCTACCACTGCAGCAGAATACAATTAACACTCTTCTGAGGCTCCCACAATGTATGTTCACAGAGGTTTTTTATGACTAAATGACACATGAAACGATACAAGGGAACTCTTTGAAGTACTGCACACTAACAAAACATTGAAAAACAGTATCTGCCGTGTTTGCACACAAATATTCTGCATAAGCAATGCTGAGCTAAACACACCACCAGGACAGATTTTCTTTACAGGTGGTGAATTTGGACAAGCTTTATTGGCCCTACATTAAAAAATATGACAGAATGGCAGAAGTCTGTTAGCAGGTAATGTTTTAGAACCAAGGTTCGTCTTCAGTGAGGACAGAGCGTATTTTAAAGACTCATTAAAATGCTGGTGTCAGAAAGGTAGGTGAAGTTTTATAGTTATCCACAGCTTGAGGTGGATTCTAGTACAGTGGGAGTTGGGGCCACATTTCAGCGGTATGTAGGTATGTACCAATCCTGATAAACACGCCAAGATTTTTTTTTTAAAAGCCCAAGTAATTTTAATTTTAATAACTGAGTTATCCTACTGCCAAATACCCAACACAGAGTGATTAACAATCGTGAACCTGCACCTACATTCTATACAAGCATTTGTGGACCACTCTAGGATAACCAACAGAGGTACAACTCAAAATAAGTTATTTGTAAAGTCTCTGGCTTAGTATTTGCTAGCATTTACTTGACTTAAAATGGGATCTTTCAATATTTGGGTTATAAAGATGTGATTCACCAGGGCACTTTTAACTACAACATGGTTTACCGGGGATTCGGAGAACCCTCAGCAGCACCCTCCACGGCAAGGAGATGTTCCCCACCAACACTGGAGCAGCTGATGGACAGCCCAGGCTAGGGAGCACTCCGCTGCCCTGCTGGAGTACTGCCACTTGCATGAACAATTATTTATTCTAACACGGTTCAAACTCTCAGATCCTAGATAGCTGCACACTCCCTAAGGTTAGAAAGCCGGTGTCTGTGTGCCTCGCTTACCCACTAAATGCAAAAGCTTAAAATCATACTAGGCAAGAAAAACGAACCCTCCCGTACATTATAAAAACCTCCAGTGAAAATATATTAATCACTGTGATATTGTCCACTGGTTTGCACTTGGTATTTAATTTTGTTTCATGCCTAAGTAAGGAAGAATTAAAATTATGGTGGCTTTTTAAATTTATTTTTACTGAGCAAAGAAAGCAAAACTTATAAAAACAGGTATTTGTAAAAAAATACATATTTCAATTTTCACAAAAGAATCTGCAGAAGGAAAATTATGTACCACATTTTCTTAATACTTTATGCCTCCAGTGACCTTTATCTCTGACGAAAACTGGCACCACTCTTTTTTTTTTTATTAGTAACACAAAGCTCTAGATTAGTTAAAGAGCTTATCAACTCTTCACTACTTCAAATACGTTGTTAAAGGGAAAAATGTAAAAGATCTTCATTCGTAACATTTTAAACACAAAAGGTGAAAATTCTCATGACGGCACCATAGGGCAATGGAAATAGCATACGGTGGTTTTGAATTGCACCAGGACAGAAGCTGGCATGTCCAAACCAGTCTGAGAGGGAAGGAGATGGCTGGGAGATGCCCACCACCACACAAGAGCATAAAGACAAACATGAAAGGAAAGGCTCTTATTCACACGTGCCTGGCGAAGGAGAGGTCTCACAGGGGCGTAAGATGGAGAGTCCTCCTTGGGCAGGTCCCCACAAGAGCGGGAGTGCAAAATGCTTTAATTGGAGACAGCATGGCACGACTGTCCTCAAAAAGCAGCGTGATGATGGGGATGGTAACAAGAGCTGCACACAGATAGAGACAGGCAGAAAAAATATTCTATGGGATGACTCAGGCTAATTCCAAGAGAAACCGTTATCCTCCACCACTGTACTGGGCAGCTCATGTCCACAAGACAATTCCACTGCAAAATCCCACAGTTCAAACCGCAAATGGATGTATTTGGCCAACACACTCAGTACTGGATTTGCCATAAGATACAGAGCTAGCTCTAAGTTACTACGCATTATCCAAAACGCAGAAAAATACTTAATTTCCAAAGCCCACAGATAACCCTTCACGAAAAGATACTAAGACTGGATGACTGAGTAGCTCATTTTCTCCAGAATATTTCCTAAAGAAGTTGGATTTTTTTGTTAAGATCTTCTAAAGAACTTCAAAATCCTGCCCACGATCTAAAGCAGGGACAGTTGAGTCTTTGAAAGGCTAAAGGGCTTGCCCAAGATCTGTAAATAGCAAAGACAAATCTCCAAGCTCCATCTCTCCTCCTCTTCTTCCCTTACTCCACCGTCATGAATCAGATATAATCCTGCACCGGAGCTTTAGCCCAGGTATTACAGAAATTATTTTAAAAGATTGTATATGGGAAAAATACATAAAACAAAAATTCTGGCATGAATTCTAAATAATTTGATTTTAAGAAAACGAGAGTTTCAGTTCAATTCTCAGCATCAGTTATATTCTCTCTCCTAAAAATCAAGAAATTAATTTCAAAATAACCAAGATGAATAAACACTCTTTTCAGTAGAGCAGCGAATCAGATAGATGGATATCTTAAAGATATGTGTTCGAAGTTTCACATCTCGTCACTGCCTACAGCCCTCCAGTCTCAATCCTGACAACAGTCAATAGCTTTTATGAATAAGCGTGTTCTGGAAGAGACGCTGGACTACATGGCTGGATAAACAGGCAGATAAGATGGTAGAAAAATACAAAATGTCAAACATCCATTTACTGCAGGTATCAGCCTGGGAGCTTGCAGTAATGTTTATGCAGATAAGAAAAAAGATCAAAAAGAAAGCTATGCAAGTAGTTTGGTTCTATTATTTCTTACAAGGTTTTGGTTCTGTAAATATAAATCAAATACAAATGTACAGTGCTGCCAAGGAAATAAATTATATTTGATATCTATACATTAATATATTCCAGTAAACCAGACTAAGGAACAAATCTAGTCATAATTCAGTCAAGAATCTGTACAGAAACATACTATTAAATTTCTGTGGTATGTGAAGAACAAAACAAGTTTAAGCAATACAACTCTTCAAATCGTATCGAAAGCAAAATGACTGCAAACTCCTACAGCAATGTTACTAATTTATCATTGTTACAGCTTTAGAATGTAGCCACATCACATAAATTGCTTCTCCCTCACGTAGTATCTTTGAATCGCTCAATCTGAAAAAAAGAAAAGTCCAAAGTGTATTACACAGATTGCACTTTTATAGCAAAGGAGGTAGTAGACGGTGAAACAAGAAATAATATAATGGCATGAAGAATTATATGCATTTTGCATTGGACATCATTTATATGATAAACATAAAAGTGTACAAAAAATTGAGACACTAGATTTTTTCTCTTGAAGGAAAAAAATATGTTTGGTATAGGGTGACTAGCTGGAAGACACATGGATTTTTTTAGTAATTCCAAAAGGGACCAAAATAGACAGCAAGAGCTAAACTGTAACTCATACTACGAAATGCCTTCCTAACAATTTTGGGATCTTACAAGGTGCAGATCTACTTTAATTACAAATAGAGTAAAGATATTTGGAATCTTACACAACAGGCACATTATCACTACGAAAATTTGCAAACAAAACGCAGCTTTGCCTCTCTTGGATCTCATCCAGGAGTAGTGGACTTCATCATTTTTTCGCTTGTAATTAGAAAAAGTCAGATTCCTCTTCTACTCAATTAGGTATTTTCCTGCAAATCTTTATTTTCAAAAAAGGAGGAGGGAAAACATCAGGGGCATTTAATTCTTAATTTCCTTCAGGTAATCCATCACATCGATACAATTTTTTGTACTCTTAATTCTATGATGCCTCCAACATTCATGACCTGCTTGCCGCTGTTCTACTTAGCCATAGTATCTGAGTACTTCTCTGGTGACTTCAGTTATTTTAGTCATTTTCCCACACCAAGAGCCTCTTCAGTTCTCCAGCTGATTTGCTATAAATTTTCACGCATTATAGGCCACCTCCCTGACATCTCCCCCACTCCTTGTTGTGTATTGTTTCCTGCAATCGTGAGAAAGGGATACGGGACAATTCATCTGTGCTCTGCCTGATTTTCTTGGCGGTCCTCACTTTGTTTTATTTCCCATTTGCCAGCATCTCAAAAAGCCCAAAGATTTTCTAAAAAGCAGTACAAATGAATAAATTACAAATATTTTTTTAAATCACCCCAAAACTGTTTTGAAAGTCTAGTGCACATAGTGAACATGAAAATGTTAATTATGAGGAATAAAACATAAACTGAGTTGTGTTTTTAATTGGCCACAACTAACAGCTAGAAGAGGGCAAGCAAGAGAAGCACATATTGAAAAGAAATTTGATTATTTAAAAATTTAATACTTCTTTTTATTGGGAGTGTTTTAGCTGCTGTTTCAAGTAAGCTTCATAAGGAAATGTGAAAAATAATTATATTGTCCCCATGTAGTCAATCTTTTTAAAAAAAACACTATTTTTAATAATATACAATCTTAGATAAGAAAGTTTTCTTCTCAGTTTACTTTTTCTTGTTGTTTTTCTTTAAAAAAGAAAAAGCTTGTGTAAAAACTGTGCAACTATTTTTTGAGAAAGAAGAAAAAGACTGCCTGACCTGATAAGAACTCTGGAAGAATCTGCTAAAAGCCTAAGAAATAGAAAAGCTGAGCTGCAGGAAGATTGCACGGACTATTTTGGTACTAAGTCTCCTGTCTCGTGCCACTCCAATCTGTTTTAAGCAGAAACAACACTGCATGGCCAGTTGCCGACAGCCAGCTTCAACAGTATAGCAAATAACTTTGTTTAAGAAGGTCTATCCTGCAGGTATGTCCAAGTTCAATTCCTGGCAGTGCTACAGACTTGCTGTGACACCAGGAAAGTTTCTTAACCTCAGTTAAGAAAAGATATCATACCTATATTCTTTAGCAGTTCATAAATTGTCCTCATTTTTGTAAAATGGAAAAAACCCAACATATGCATTCTGATTATAGCACTCTCTAGTCATTCTTGAAAGACGGGCATTCAGACTCAATGAGTGAACCCTGAAGAAGCCATTCCTGTTTAATTACACTCAAGAAAGAAATCCAAGAGGGTGTTTCTAAGCGTAGGGCTCATGTTCTGGAGCACAAGCACCCTCTGTGCTGAGGTTTGAAACCTGACAAATTCTGTAACAACAATATTCAGTTCTCTAAAAAGCTCTGAGGGCAGTTCCAGATTTTATCGCAGGGAATGCCTCAGCTCGCTGATGACAACAGCACTTCTAATGTCACGGCAAAAAGTAAAGAATGGGCTATGAGCAAATGTAGATCAAAATACATTTCAGTCTTCCCAGAGAAGACATTCACTCTGAACAAAGAAATAGTAGTAGAGTACCGGTGAGAGAATCAATCGCTAGCAAGGTTTGTTGTCTCTTGGAGAAGATTTTAAGGAAGATTTTTCTCTTGAGGAAGATGATGCTACTTCTTGTGACATTCTTTCACAAATTACTAGCAGTTTCAAAATTCATTTAGTTACTAAGTACAAGACTTGCTACCTTTAATGGAGTACTTTCTTTAAAACTAATCTGAAAATTATAGTAGCAAGCATTTTTCACAATTTCTACAGCTTAAGAACAATTTCATTTCCTGCTACCACAGGGGTACCACCAACTTGAAGTTCCAGCCAGTTTTATACAGCCATGAAACAATTTAGTGTATTACAGCTGCTTGCCTTTTATTTTTGCACTTGCCTTCATTTTTATCAAAACCACTTTCTCTCCATCCATTGCTACAACAAAAATAGCATGCACTATTTCTTACTTCTAATTTTCTGTTCTTCTAGTGTTAAAAGTATTGGCATATTCATCTGCTTCTGGTCTTAGAAGCAGACCTGTCCTCAGAATAAAATGGAAGTGTTTGCCTTAGCAACTTGTTCCCCTCTAATTTATACTCCAAATGCCTCGTAATATAGCAAAGTGCTGATACTGCTATTTTACAGGGAGGAAATAATGCCACAGAGAAGTATATTCAAAATCTGTAACAAGCACGAAAGTGAGACAGCATGACTGGCAAGTCACTTCAGAAACCTGACGAGTTATTCGCGCTTGCTCCACGCAGAGCTGCTGAAGCCCGTGGTGGCCAGTGCACAGCTCCCGAACCACTCCTGGCCCGCAATATTTCAGGTGTGGTTCCCGTGAGGCTGCCAGTCATGGATCTGGCAGCAGGGCCATGCTGATGCAGCAGTGGCTGAATATATTCAGATTATTGGATTTGGGAGAAAGAAGTCAACAAGGGCTGCTGAAGCAAACATCACCCTAGCACTCAACGCTGAGACAAGTCCTAACCCGCATTTTGGGAGCCCTCGGCTCTCCAGCACATACAGTGTGGGGGTTTTGGCTCATATCCGTTTAGGAATTTTAGTGTGTAAGCCATAGGGTGAGTAAATTTGGCCATACTTGCCCTATACAGTAAACACTGAAAAGCAGCCATGATGCAACATGCAACCAACCATGACAGGTTCTTCCATCTGAAATGCTAATGATTAGAAACTACAGCAGAACTTCCGATCTGCATTTACTCAGACTGGCTGTATACAGGCATCCTCACACCAATATTGGTCTGTGGCTTAATTGGCTTTTTACTCTCTTCCGTAGTTTCCGTAGTTACCTTCTTCTAGACACTTTTATAGACGATCTGGATGAGGGGATCGAGT
>NW_010512268.1:0-5508 GCF_000687285.1 Phaethon lepturus
CGAGCGCCCAGCCGGCTCCTCCGCAGGGAGCTGCCCCGCCGCCGCTCGCCCAGCTCGGCCTCTCCACTCATGTGTCCGCTCTCCCAAACTGACAGTCTTGCAGCGCAGCTCGCTTTTAGTTCGCAACCAGGCGGACGCCTCAGTCCTTCGGAAAAAAAGAATCTCGTGTGCCACTCGTAGACGTATATGAAATGTAACGATGGGGTAACTATTTATAGTTTAGTGGTCTAGGGGCCAAATCCTGCTCTCAGTTACACTGTTCAGGCATGATAATAAATCAGCTGAAGTCAGTGTGACTCAGAGCAGAATTTGGCTCTAAATATTTTAACTGTAGCATGAGTTTATTGTCTACATGACTGAATCGCCTTGAGAAAATCAGTGCCTCCTCTTTGCCTTTGCCGGCGGGGCCGCAGTGATCCTTGTGTTTATTTAGGGCAAGCGGCGTTCATGCCTCACCTCCTGCATCTGCACGCCGTGCCTTGCTCACCTTGGCTTTCATGTTGGGTCCTTTGCATGTAGGAGCATTTAACTCTTTAGCAATTAGTGCCAGGATTCAAATCTCATGTTTTATTTCTCTGGATTTCCCGATCTCTGGAGGGCTAATTATAAATGTTCTCCAAGAGCACCACGTCAGTTGCTGGGGAGCCTACACGTACATGAAAGGCACAAGGCAGGGCAACTTCATCAAATGCTATAACTGCGACTAGAGACAGCTTAACAGCAACAAATATATTTGGTTGTCCTTCACAAAGACCTTTCCCCCAGCTGCTTATATATATATGTGTTTATCTCTGGTTTTGCACTGTCAGGAAACAGGTGCTTTTCTATTAATAGATATGATGCAGCAAGGCAAGAAGAAGGTGCAGTGGTATATGAAAACAGGTGGTCTCCAGTTGAACAGTTTATAAACAATAACTAATCACTCAAGACCTGTAGCAGTTTCTAATGAGGACTATAATTACAAGCCAGGTGGCTGTAGTTAGAGGAATACATTGTTTTTAAACAGGTTACTTGACTCAACAGCAGTTTTACGGGAGGCAGGATTGTCTACAACATATGTTCCCTCTGCCTCTGATTTTCTTTTTTTTTTCGCTCTCTCCCCGCGTGCGTACGTAGGGATGCCTAACGCCTCCCAGTATAAAACCCTGCTTCCCGTCACTTATCATTCCGCAGACTTGTAATTGCTCTGGCTGAATCCCGAGTGCTTTTGTCGGGGTTAATTTTGTAGAGGAATTCAGCATAAACAATTCAGCTTTTTTTTCAGATTGATGGTAGGGAAAATAAGTTGGTTTTTTGCATGTGAGAACATTAAAGCGATGATAGCGCTGTTACTGTATCAGGTATACAACAGCGTTAGACAGAAGCTGAAAAGTGACGAAAGACGACCTGCCCAAAGCCTGTTTCTTTATTCTATTATTCTTTTTAATTGATCTAATAATAATTCCTTGACCTAAAACCTTTGTTTACACTCAAGAAGGGTTTTAACTATTTTTTAAAAGCCCTGGTGCCCCTCTACTTTGACTCTAGATGTTGGATCTTGCAGGGACAACCTTCTCAGTGCCAGAGACTTGTGCTTTTTTACTGTTCCCCTGAAAATTCACTGAAACACGGACAAGTCATAGGTCTCCAAACACGCTCAGAATTTGCAATGAGATTCACATAAGGTTTCACGAGTGGGGAACATGGTTCATTCACCTGTGGGCTGCGCACAGCACTGAAGTCAGAGCCATCACCGGGGGCCTCTGGAACAACCTCGTGCTCTGTCTGCAGAGGCTGAGCTGTGCCGTGGGACAGCCCTGCTGGGGAAAAAAATGAAGATATAGTAGTGATATAGTGAATGACCTGAGGAGCTGGAAACACAATGAGAAAGGCAGAGAAGCCACAGGCAGGCAGGAGCAAAGATGAGACGGGGAGGAGCGAAGAGCGAGTGGGTTTCTAGCCAGTAGGGAGTATTTCCCTCCCAAATACGAGCCTGCAGGAGACCATCACGAGGTTATGTCTGCAGAGCCGCTACGGTCTTACTCTGAGGTCAGACTTGTCCCAGGTCAGCCTGGGCAGAGAGTACTGCTCATTTCTCATCTGCTATCCGTAGGCCATCTGCCAGCGCTCCACCAGAAAGTTGGTGGTGAAGTGTGGGGGGGAGGCAACACACGCTCATGCACAAACGGCATCCCAGAGCCCACCCTTTACAGCAGTGCTCACAAACACAGTCCCTGCGCACCTCCTATCGCAAACGTCTCAAAATACCGTTGGTGAAGTGTGTGTCAGGCCCGCCAGTGGCTGGTCCCCCCTGCAGCTACTTCATTAACTCAGCTCTGCCACGGCTCTGCGTTTTCCGCTTCTGCCCAAGACCCGGGGCCATTGCAGCATGGTACCACGTGACACAACTTCTGAAAAGTATTCTTGCCCCCTGTTTATTTTGCAAAAAATAAAGGAAATCATGCAAAGAAGACTACATTAAGACTACAACAAGGCCACAGACTAATTCACGTATGTCATTCCAGAGTCAAGGTTTGTCCTGAAGCTTGATTTGAAATGACTGGATGAACTTAAGCACTTTCTTAAATTATTTGCTGGACCAGGGTGCATGTGTTAATGACAGAGCAAATAATTACAAGATCACATACTCATTTCCACAGAGAATGGTTTGTGTAATTAATGCAAAATCTATATATAGAGCCCCGCCTCATTTGTTGCAGAGTTTGGAAGATGTGCAGTCAACGTGGCGGGGAACCACAAGAGGAACAAAGACTTGCCACCACTTGGGGGACTGAATGACACCCTGGAAAAATGGGTTCTACCTGTGCAGAGTTTGAAAGTGAAGACCAGCAAGTCATTTAGGCCAGTTTCTGTGAGAAATCAGTGCATATCCTTGTCCCCAGGGACCTTCCTGTGCCAAGATACTAAGTGTCCCTTACTTTGATCATTTGGAGATTTGTAAAACATCTGTATAAATATAAAAAATGTAATATATAAAATAATATTAAAAAAATGTATAAATACTTCAGCATTTCTGGTCAATAAACAAGAGAAGTGATGTTTCATCACAAGGTTATTGCACAGCAGATTCAGAACTTTGGGGAAGAAACAGTGACAAACTGAATAATTTTATATTCCATAATGGGTTTGGATTGTGCCACATACTGAAGGATTATTGTGAAAGGAAACACATGGGAGGACTACGTTATTCTGAATATATACAACTTACAGTCTATTCAAGTGCATTTTCATGTAATATCAAAATCTAGTTCCTACAGTGATTGATGGTTTGTAAAGATATATGGCAGGACAGGTAATGACTATATGATGGCAACACCATATAAAAATATTTTCAGAGACTAGATGTAAGGTTATAATGGTGGAGAGGTTTTTTGGGTTTTTGAAGTACTGTAGACTAATTCTAGTTCTCACCCTCTTCTTTACCCTTTCTTAGAGTTATAACTCCTTCGCTTTGTGCTTTTGGAAATTCACAGTTTTGGTTTGGACTAGTTATAAGCACAAGGATGCAAACATGGCTCTTAATAGGTTTTGGTTGACGCTGGAAGAGATAGCACCAATTTATAAGGCTGCATTCAGGACTGCAATGAACCTGCTTACAGCAGCATGAGTTTTGGATTTTTGAGAGATTTTCTCGTGTTTGACACAAACAGATTTTTCTGTTGTTTGACACAGAGCCTTGTCAAAGCCCAGTTTAAATACTGTATCTTGTTTATAGCTTTATTTTAGCCCACTTTGACATCTCCTTTGTCCTCAGACCTACTACCTTACATTTTCTCAGGATGATGGCATCGTTTATTGGAAAACACCACAGTTTCAAAAAGGACTTATTGGTTTCCTAAAGTTCCAGGAGTCTTACATATAGAGGTTTTCCAGACTTAGCTGGGTAAAGCTCTGGCTGGCCTGATCTGGGTCTAGTGATAGTCTTGCTTGAAGTGCAAGTCATCTAGAGAGTCTCCAAAGGTCCATCCAGGCAACTTCTCTATGATGTGTGTGAAGTCTGGACAATCGGGAGTTCTCATGACAATGGAGACTGTCCACCTGCATCTGAGATGGACAGTGAGAGATGATTTTCTCTCAAATTTTTGTCTGTGCTCGCTTTTCTGCAGTACATATTTCCATGTTTGCACTCAGTTGGGGAGCACGGGTAATGCTCTGTGCATGCACTGTGCACGCAGGCAGGGCAAATTTGCTGCCTCTAGATTTTTGGATGGGGGTTTGAGATGGATTAACTACATGCCAGGAAGGACTTGAGTAATAATTAGTGACTTTATGACTGTCTTTACCACTTGGTAGAAAGGTTACGTTTAAAAACTGGCTTTACTGTACTGGATTTTAGGTTAGGTTCAAAATGCAGCTTCCGCTGTTAGAACTGAAGGGTCATATAAAATTCATTGCAATAGATTATTTATAAGTATCTGGGTTATTTGTAGGAAACACAATAATGGGAGAATCAGAGCTCACAGATAGACGGGGGAATTGCTAAACGGCAAATAAGAACTCCATTTTTCCAGCACTTAACCCTACATATAATAATAATTATTACAAATCTGAGCAATGGTTAAATTTCATTCTGAGCCCTAGCTAAATGTATGTGTACGGAAAATGATTTTTGCGTTAATGACTTGCGTGTTGTGAGCATTCAGAGAAGGACTGGTGAGCACACACATCACACAGAGCACCTTCCACGCGCCAGCGAGGTGCAGGTATTCTTGGAGGAGACTTGGGGACTGACATGCCTCCCTTCACGTGTCTGGGGAGGAGCAAAGTCCTGCTTGTTCACAGCCTCTTCCTTCTGATCACGCAATGGCATCTTTGAAGGCAGACCTCTGACAAAAGCGCCGCAAACGAGCAAGGTAAAGCTGCAGCAGCTCTTGTTGCAGCTATCATCCCGTCAGCCCTCTTCCCCTGCAGAGACGGCGGTGGGTGCGTGTTGGTGCAAGGCTGTCATTTCACCTCGGTGGGTGTGCCACCACGCTTATCTCCTGGAATAGGGAAGTAAACTGGCTGTTGCCGAAACAGAGGGCATTCAAATGGAGCGTAACAGAGCAGACCTAATTAGCTGTAAGTACCTGTAATCCTAGGAGATTTTACCTAATGATAAAAGCCAGGGAAAGTCCCTCAGGTATGAGTAATAAGAGCCCAGCCAGGTTGGTGATGTATCAGGTGTTGTGTGTCAGCTCTGCTGAATGCAGCCTATTGATCCAGAAGTTGCCTGTATTTTCTGCCACAAATTGAATTTAAATTGCTTACATGAAGAAGACATCTGGCAGGTTAAGGTTTACCCGCTTCATATTTAAAAATCATTTGCTCCATCAGCAAATACATAGGAAAGAGCTCTTTTGGAAGCAAACCAAGGACAGCTTTTTAAAAGATATAGACGCGCTCGTTTGCAACACCTGAGCTTGAAGTAAAGAGTTGACATCTGAGGAATATGCTTCAAGTTGTTAAAATAATAAAGCGACAAACTTCGCACAGATCAAGCACCTTCAGCATGCCTTCTCTCCTGCT
>NW_010512268.1:5539-20309 GCF_000687285.1 Phaethon lepturus
CACGCTGGGTGAAATAATATCATCGCACTAGCGGAAGGCATGTCCTCGTCGGCACAAAAGATTTCCTTTTTTTGGTGGCGGGGGTGTGCGCGTTTGCTGGTCGTTTGGTTTTTATTTGACTGTTTGTTATTTTTTCCAATTCAAGGTGGTTGTGGCCAGTTAAGTTACTTGTTTATTAGTACGTGGTTACAATTTTTATTTTGTTTCATACAGCCCCGCATTCCTAACGTGTAACCTAACAAATGCAGCTCACTGACCGGCGGTTTTTACGTAGAACAAAACTTTTTGTATGTTTTGTGGGATTTGTCCACCCAGGAGCTTCACATGACCTCTTTCTCCAGCCATCAAGGCCCTGAATCTGTCTTCCTTAATCCGTCTTCCAACCAGAGAGGCTTTCATTCTGAAAATGCTTATTCTGATCCCATGGGGTTACACCTAGAATCTCCCATGTGCTTGAAGTCTTGAGCGTTTATGGTAGTTTGACTATAAAGGCACTACGACAACCCGTTTATTTTGTGCCTCTGAATTAGGGGTCCAAATTGACTGAGCGTGTTCTACATTGACAAACGAATATAACTGGCATTAATGTCAGTAAAAACTCTGTGTGCGTGTGCAAACAATAAAGCCAGTTTAGACACTGTGAGAATAGGCAGAGGGGGGAAAAAAATACCTTCAGAATAACAAGAAGCATAGGAAATATCTTTCAAAAATGTTATTACATGCCTACTAACTTTTTTTTTTTTTTAATTGTTTTTACTTAATGTGCCTGCTAACTACTGACCTGCTTATACATCAGCCTGTTTGTCTTTCTCGTAAGGCACCTTAGCTGCTGTTTGGACAACATCCATTTGATAATGAAGCAAGATGCAAGCTAGACAGCTGCTTTTTTCTCACTCATTTCACTCTGTTATTGGTTAACTTAGTGGAAAAATGTAAATTTTCCAGGGACTTTAGGTTGGAGGTATCCCAGCCAAGGTAGATATGTGCTTGACTTGAGGTCTAATTTAACTCCTGTGTAGTATTGATCGGCTTGGCCCACTGGGGACCCTTAGAGTCTTCCCTTGCCAAAGGTAGACAATGGTATGAAAGTAAAGTGTAATAAATGCCCCTGTCCGGTCCCATGTCGATATACAGCTGCTTTTTTTTTTTCTCCTTTTTTGCCGTTTTGAGTGCATCAGTATTTCACGTTTATTGTAGTGTGATGAAACACCTTTCAGAATGGCCAGAGGGACATTCAGCAGTAAGCATTTAGGCAGTACAAATTGGAGTGAACAGGAGGACAGTTAGCAGGGAATATTTCTGAGGTCAAAGCAAGCTGAATAGGAGCTGAATCAGCTAAAAGCAGAGTTGAGAGCTACAGTACCTACTGCAAAGTAAATATAGATTACATTCCTTTAGACAAATTGATCCACTGGAGGACGATAGGTCTTCCAGAAAAAGAGGTTGCTACAAAATAATTAAGTATTTTACACTGACGTACATACAAAGAACTCTTAAACACAGCAGCCAGAGACTTATCACCAGGATAGTCCATACTTGGTCCTCGCATGAATAATTTGCAGCGCACTGCAAGATTTAAGGGTCCACAAGTCCACATGTTCCTGTGGATGCTGACTAGTATTCTGCCCTGCAAGCAAAATATTAAAATGTAGCTGCTCAACTGAGCAATAATTCTCACTTAAGCAAGTGGACAAATCATGAGATTCTGGAGTAATTCAGGTGAGAAGGAGCCTCAGGAGGTCCCTGGTCGAATCTCCTGTCCCTGCAGGGTCAGCACTGGGGTCTAACTTGGTTGTTCAGGGCTTGATCTATTCAGTTCTTGCAAACCTCCAAGGATGGAGATGGTACAACTAGCAAAAGTGAACTGACATCCAGATTGATGAGTCTGTCCTCAGTAGTGGTGACCCCAGAAACAAGCAGAAATTTGGATGTGAAACCCTAGCAGTTTGTCTGGAACAGCTCGAAGGTTTCCAAAGGAAACGACTCGATTCTTGAAAAAGGTGATAGAATAAATGACTTCGTGAAAGCTCTTCTCTCTCCCTGTTGACCCTACACTTGCTGTAGATGATAATATTTTGGCTCCTGAAAAAATGCGACCATTGTGTGCATAATTATTTTTAATCAGTAAAATACTTGGGGAGGAACACAGAATTGCAATTACCAAGAAAGGTTCCATTGTCTAACAGTTGCAATGAATCATTTAAAACCAGATTTTATCAGGAGATCAAGATGAACAAATGCACATGGCTCCATAAAAACCCCAACGATGTCCCTTCAGCATCACACCACAGAGATACAGGGATCCGAACACACAGAGAACTGTGCAGAACTGTGACCTCAGTAAGTGATTACCTTGTAGAGCGAATAAGAAGAAATTTAATTCAAAATTATGTATTATTATTTCCAAATTATGAATGTGATGAGAATAATTGTCAAAATGTCTTGAAACTATCCACAAATATTTGCCCTCTCTTTCCAAGGGTTATTCTAAACTGAGCAAACACTGAAAGCACTAAAGGAGAAGACTTGAACTCTGGGCTCTTCTGGAAGCTAAAGAGCTCACTGTACTTCTGCTGGGTCTCACTGCAAGCACATAGGTATGGCCCTTTCCTGCACACCTTTCTTGAGGCGCTACCTAGATGCACATCTGGAATAATATTGTGGAGTTTGATTAAACGGAAACACAGCTGCATTATAGGTGAATTCTGCCCACAATATCTTCTCAGTACTTAAAAAGAAAAAATCTTATAAACGAGATTGTTTACTACAGGAGTGTGAAAGGCTGCGAGAGTGGTGGCACCATTACCTTGATTTTTTTTTCTTCCCCAAAAGAGAGTGTACAAGCTAGCACATTACACGGGGCTAGGATTTCATCAGCACGTAGGCAAGCCTAATGGATTTCTACGCTCAGCACTCCTCTGCCAAGAAGCTGACTTTTAACATGGGAACTAGACCCCTGCTTCAGATGGAGCAGTCCTGGTCAACCTCAGGGGTCCAGGCAGCGGTGCAAGTATTTTGTGAAAGCAGGAGGCGTTCTGGATGGAGCGTAACGTTATAGGGGGCTGGATTTAGCTGGAACGTATAACTATTTATTAGAGCTAAACCTACTCGCACACACGGTAGCACTGTCTTTTGGCAGTCGCTTGCAAAACTGAGCTTGATTGTCTGGAAGCGGGAGCAAAATTAGCAGAAGAGGAGAGATTAGCTTTATATATAGTTCATTTTTGTTTGCTATCTCTGCTAACCTCCTTGCATTTCTCCATTCTGTCCTGAGTAACTGAGTATCCTGAGTTTTCAAGGGTAAGTAACTTTGTGATTACATTTTTCCATCCTAAAAGCCATCAGTAAAGTGAATGGGGCTACTCTTGTAAGTGCTTAATGCCTGATGTAAGAGTTGCATGATCTAGTCCAGAAGTAACACGGTTACCTCAATTACTGTAGTCCCACAAGGCTATTCACAGCAGTACTTAGGAAATGTTGTAGGCTCAGGCTCTGGTATTATAAACTCCTCAGGGCAGCATGACTGTACACAGGCTCTCATCAGTAGTTAACAAACAAGTCCTCTATGAGACGCTAGCCATTTTTTGTACTAGGCTCTCATATTTTTTCTTTCACATCTAGAAATGAACAGTCTTATTAAAGCTATGGCAAAGCGCACAGTCTCACCGTATCGCTTTCCTAAAGCAGCGCAGCACAGCGAGATGCCATGTGTACTTTTGTGCATTTTTACATTGTTATCAGGGAAAAATATGTCTTGCAATTTCCCAGGGGGCTGCCTGGGACAGTGTCTCAGTGTGAAAGGGCACCATGGGGCTGCCTTGGACAGTTTTCTTTCAATAAGTTGTGTTTTGTTTTTTTTTTTTTTCCTATTGTAACCACTCTGCTCTGCTGCTTCACTGATTTCCCAGCTGTTCTTCTTCTGCGGCGTCTGAAGTCGAATGCAGACAATCTGTAGCTGAACAGCTCAGAAATAAGCAGCAGATCATGGTAAGCATGAGAAAACCATGAATACATCTTTCTCTTTAGACATAATGGTTTGATTCTCTGTTGTGTGCTGGGGGCACAGTGCGTGGTGTTTGTAGCCGTACTTCACGGGCAGAAATAACTCTGCAAGGTGCCACCCGGGGGATAATAGGACCTTGGGTATCCCATGCCAGAGCTGGCGTAAGGACTGCAAGAAGTGCAAGGTTTCCAACACAGAAACTTATTTTATTGTTACTTATGTCCGCGTGCAAAGCTGTGAGGGTCTCCCAAGTCTAATTTAGGCTAGACCTAGGTAGAAGGGGTTAATTGTCCTGGGAGCACTGAGCTTTCCCCAAGCGTGGAGGACTATCACTCTGTTACGCAAGGGAATGACAAGATTGAAGGCCCTTCCAATTGTTTATCTTTTTCTATGTAATGCCCCAGAAAGCATTATTTCTTGCAGGACTTCACATGGGGAAAAACCAAACAAACGAACAAACAATGTCTTTCCAGTGACAGTTGACAGTATATCTACAATGCACTTTTGCTCTGTTAAAAAGTCCTTTTTTAAAATATACTATAAAAATACATGCATGTGGTAAAAGAAATTCTGCAGGAACGTGCAATATGTTTTGAAAGTCAAAGTATAGAATCATGGACAAAATGGGATTGAAAGGATCTAGAAAGGCTATTTTTCCCAAGGGGCAGGACTGCCTGCTCTTCCCGAGAAGTTTGTCTAGCCCATAATAGGTAGTTTTCTTTCAAACGATACCAGTAAAACCACAGATTTGATATTAATAAAATTCTTTGACAACTTATGGTTCATCATTTTTGTTCTGGAAGAGGAGGAGGGGTAGCAAGGGGAACAACATTTGAAAAAGTAATGGCATAATGTATGTCTACTTCCACAAACAATCCTTTTGATTTCTTAATTTGAAATATTTTAAACCTAAAATGTCATTCAAATACACCTGTAAAAAATAATGTGAAAAAAATATTCATGACCTAAATATGTGGTGAACAACTTATTCAATGGGAAACAGGGTTTTATTTCATGAAAATATTTTCAGAAAAATTCATATTTACTTGGTTCAAAGTTCTAATTCTTCTTTTTTACCAGGCAGACTAAAAAATCCAACAGCTTTTCATCTGACTCCATTTCAATCAGTTTTAATTTTATTTAATTAACTGAATGAAGTAAACTATGTTTACTTCACCCTCTCTGATAGGAGTATCATAGACAATATACTTGTTAAAGAGATGTGTAAAGTTATTATTTCGCTTCTACGTAATCATGTTTTGGTGTATGTGATCCATAAAATCTCTGACCAAATTGACGTTATTGAACTTAACATTACTTTTTATTGGGTTTTATTATTATCTTGATTTTTTTTTTTAATTTATTTTGACCATTATAATTCCCAGGTGCCCTTCACGTTTTGAAAACATGCTTTCTCCATGCAAGAAAATCTATACCCTTTTTTTTCGCATCCCTAATGATGACACGTATTGCCTACACATCTACTGATACAAACTTTATATACCATCTGGGTAAAACCTAACCGGTTTGATTCAGATGCATTCGGAAGCTTCACAGACAGGTCTGCTACAGCTCCCCTTATCAGGTGCTAAGGCCCAGCCTACAGACCACACCACTGAGGCTCAAAGAAGTTGGAAAACATCCCTGAAGGCTCCAGCACGCAGAATCCGAGCAACACAGCCCTGCCCTTCCAGCACCCTGCTGCAGCGAGCAGGTTGCTCTTACTACCCTACAAGAACGCAAACCCATTGTTTCCATAAAAAACAATGAAAACAAGGAATGACCACTTTTTGAGAAGTTTAGAAACACAACTTAAGTATTTTCCCAGCATGTACCTAAGAACAACCGTTGTTTCTGTCTCCATTTTTATCGCTCTAGGCAATGGAAACTGTAACTTCTATATTTAATGTATTGAAACTGCCTGGTCTCCAAGGTAGCAGGGGTATCTATATACACTAGTAGAATACATTTCAGGCTCAATCACTTTGAAAGCCTGGATAACAGAGGAGCGCTTGTACTTTGGATAACAAAGTTATTTCCTTTAACATCAACAAGCTGCTCAGCTAGTAACTGCATCAGGCATTGATTTTGTTAGCCTGTTTGTACGTACTGTAGGGGCCTTTTTAACCGGTAAAACTAAAAAATTTTCAGATCATTCTTCATGTGCATTATTTCACAGGGCAGAGCTGACAGGAGGAGCTATATTAATTTCAGCACTGCTGTTCTGAATGTCAGTGGAGCATCTGTAGGACCAGCCCTGGATCTGTCAACTGCAGCCTCCCTATCTTAAGATAGATTGAAGCCTGAACTTACATCTCCAGCCAAATTTTATACCTGGTTCCGACTGGACTGTAAATGTGCATTCACTTCCCAGACTTGCAGCTTAGATCCTGTACTAATGGCTTGAACATGCAACTCGACTCTTCTTGCTATGCTCAAGTCTACGTATTTCAACGGGCCAAAAATCTGCCTATTTACTCATTTGTCATTACCAAGTGCTAACTTAAAAGTGTCATAAGCTACTAGTTATATATTCCCCAGCCATCTTTTTCTGTTTCTTGTAAGAAATGCTTGATCTACATTTTTTCCTTACATCATGTGCTCTCTCTGAGTAGCAGCAGTACTGCAGTGCCCAGCACATCCCTCCTCCCACCCCTCACCATCCAACTTCTATTATCAGTAATGGGAACTAGGCATGTACATGAAAATGAAAGCAGATCCCTTAGTGTAAACTTTTTGACAGAAGTGTTCGTAACAACTTTTCAAAAAAACATGTCTCGTTTATTTTCCCCTTTCTTCCTCCCAGCTTCATGTCAGTCATCAATCGAACAGGAGACAACTCATTTCATTTCTGTGACACACAATGATGGACTTGTGTTACAACCCTGACTTATTTTGAGAACTTCAATTTCTCAAGCTGAAAGCCTGAATGTCCCATGCTTGGAAGGGCTATTGATCTGATGTAGATAGACAGCTCAAGAGGAACTGATACATTCCTTACAGCAATTTTTTTCTGACCACTACATAATGTAGACTTTCTGGCTGTTTGTCGACATCTAAAAACTTTGATTCTGTGATTTAACTGATACTCTTTTGCCGTTTCTACTCAATATTTCCCCGTCCTGTTTGATGTAGGGGTTATTTATTATCTACTACCTGGAATGGAAAAGCTGGTTCACTGTGATAAAATGTACGAATTCATAAGGCAGCAGGAACCTATAAATGCACATCACAATAGTACAGCTGCAAATGTGGGCCACTTCCAGATCCTAATCCTTCCCGGTGCCTTTCAGGAAACGTAATGTCACCATGAGATGGGTTTGGATACCCGCTCCCTGCCCTGGACAGGAAAGACCAGCCATTACAAGCTGCAGAGTCCACCTTGCGCTCGAGTGCAGATGGAATAAAAGCTCACACGATTGAATCAAGGAGGCTAATTTTGCTTCAGAGCAGGACAAATACCAGATATCCATGTCTCCTCCTTTGCGGGTTTTCCCCTGCTTTGCCTCGGCTCCCCCGCGCTACTTCTGCGTGGACAGCAGGTACCTGTCAGGCGTGGGGACGTCACCGATATGGCAGAGCCCCAGCACCGCGCCGGCAGGAACAGCCTCTTGGCTGTCTGCAGATCACAGGAAACAATTCATTCCACTCTTAATGATTTATATAATTTCTTTGGACGCACTCCTGGTTTACGAGGTTTTCTGCTTTTTCTATGATAGCTCAGAGAACCCAAACGAGAGTCTTTCAAAAACCGGGGGGCAGCTCCGCAGACGAGGCAGCTCTATGTGACAGAATTAGTGCACGTTAACGCCAGCCCAGAATCAGTCCCCGTTTCATTATCAGCCCTGCCTTTAAAGGAGGGCCTCCTCCTACAGGACTAATTTAGAGCAATGAAAATTAAACTGCATCTCATCTAATAGTCCAAAAGATCTGCAGAAATTGTCCTCGTTTAAATACCAATTCAACTCTTTTCTGTCACAGCAGGCTAGTGTATCCATTTTTTTCTTCTAAAAGCCAAATTCTATTCAAACAAAACAGTCAATTCCATTTTAATTACACAAAACCAAAAAAAAAAAAGAAGAAAAAAGCAGAAAAAAGGAAAGAGAAAAGTGACATGAGAAAAGACCAAAAAGGATATTAAAGCATTTTACGAGAACCTAGATTGTGCAACTAAAGCACGATGTGGTCTTAAACCTTTACTTTGTGTACAGAGCCTGACTTTGATTTGGTGCATAGGATCACAGTTTATTATGATTGTATTGGTTATAATTTTGTTGACATTTGAAAGAAATAACGAAGGAATAAAGAATAGAGGTAAATGAGGTTGCTGCAGAAAAAGCATCTGGTTCAGCTGATGAGAAGGGAATGTTAGCACTAGAGAGTGCTAAAAAAAAAACCCAAATAGCTTGCCCCACCCAAAATTTCTTTGTGTTAACATTGGGCTCTTTATTTGAGTTGAATTCTCAATAAATTAAGAACAAAGACTTCTGGGCTCTTGGGGCATTAAGGGCAAGTATATTTTCAACCAAAATTGCCTGTTGAGAAACGACGGGGTGAGATTCTCTGCCGGTTTAACCCTTGGCACCAGCAGACCCCAGCTGCCAGCATCTGATCAGCACTGCAGAGGAGCCCCTTCTGCAAGGTGGAAGATGCCAACAGTTACAAAGGAGTCACCCGTTTAGGTGCCCCTTACAACCTGGGCTGGAAGCATTTATCACAAAAAACCAAGTTAGTGGGATAGCAAAGGCTTTGGAAAACTGATTCAGCTCAGGCTTCTCAAACTTCTTTCGCAGCATGACTTATATTTAAATAACTCTCCAGTTTTTTTCCCATCACAAAACCACCATCTCACGCACAAAATCCCACATAGTAACTGTCACTGGCACCTCAGAGGAGTAAAGTATTTGCAGAGAGCTCAGTATTTTCCTATTAATAAATTCTTCCCTCTCAGACTGGAAGATGCCGGGGGGTTGTGTCAAGGCAGCCCTCTGATTCCCATGTTAGAAGGCCAGAAACATCCCTCCCAGCTGCCCATGCTGCGAGCATGGTCCCCTCTCCTCTGGGCAGCTCGGAAAAATCCTTTTTCCCCAGTGAGAAGCAGCAGTGCTCCCAGCTTTTCCCCCTGGAGGCCCATCCCGGCTCCTTCCCACCCATCACTTGTTATCCCGGATCTCCAGGGCGGCAGCGGGGCAAAGGGGACCTTGGCAAGGCTTAGTTTCTGACAGCCTCTGTGGAGTCATCCCTCCACAACATGGTAAAACAAATTAAAAAAAAAAAAGGGGGAAAAAAAAGGTGGAAATTCCTGGTTAAAGCCTCTACTTGTACAAAAAGCATAACAGCTTGCATGAACTGCAGCACTATGACTATTGCTGTTAATGCTTCCAATGACATCATTGTTTTCCAAATTACAAAGTGCAGAAGACTGGTTAGGGAAGCCGAAGAGAGAGAGCTGAAGGCAGTGAGGGTTTTAAAGGACGTCAGAAGCAAAAGATGTTTCTTTGCATTGCCCTCCTTCTTTCGCTAATTCCTTTATGTACTCGGATTTGTTTTTTGGAAAATGCCACTGCAGCATTGTCTCGATAATTAAAACCTTAAATACCATCATCCCTGTGTTAACTTTGCTATTGCCGTTCACCCACCCCCCCCTGTACTGTTACTTTCCTGTGCACAGTCAATCTCTGAGCTTTCAACCAAAGTCATTTTTGAAGTAAATACTGAGCGATGAGACAGAAAAAGCATTACTAAAATACAAATGTATTACAGCTATTGTATTTTCACTCTGCACTTTACATAAATACAAGGAGCTTTTGTCAAGATTTCTGTTTTAGACATCCGTGCTGTTTACTGGCCACGCACTCGAAGGGTTTTTTCTTGCCTTCAGGCAGGAGGAGGCTGGAGGAAGACTGGCAATCTGCTTTTCCAGGTGCTGGAGTAGTGCAAAGCAATTGAACCATACTCATGGATGGGGGCCATCCAACTCATATGGCCAGTAGTGTGTTTTCCTTTTTGGCAGTGCTTTTCTTCCAGGTGGAATAGTCTTTCATCCACATAAAGGAAACTCTTGTTTGTCTCACTCTTAGGTAATGGTCTACAACCATCCAGCTGCAGTGAAATACGGAACCTATATGCACGTATGTGTACATTGTATACATGCATACGTACATGCTTACGTCTTTCTCATGCATTACACACCCATGCAGAGCACTAAGTTAATTGAAGAAAAAGTAAGGGCTTTTTTCCCTGTTCTGTTAATGCCAGAAAACCCCAGCGTAGCTGCAGGAGAGAGGGCTTTTACAACACAGGCACTCCAGACCAGGTTCCAGCTGTCGGAATTTTATGTCCTTGAGATATTTCTGGAATAACAAAGTGTCATGCACGTCTCTGCCAGTACACGAGATCAGCACATGAGATCAGACGTACAGATGTTGCCTCCACATCCACCCACTGGCATCTTATTATCAGTTTAGCTAGTATCCTCCACCCATTTTCAGCCAACGAGGAAGTCAGGAGTTGTAATTTGTGAGAATGAGCTGTATAGCAACCATTTATCTGAAAAACAAACCTCTGCTGGCAAAAACTTAGGAAGCAAATAAGAATCTTATGGAGGTTTTCTGTCTTGGCACACGTAGGTGACTAAAGGGGAATGCCGCGTTGACACAGTCCCATGAGCAGTGGTACCTCTCAGAGGTGAAGGAAGGGACATGGATTAGCATTGGACACAAAAAAATTTGCTTTAATTGACCAACAGAAACATTGTCTTTGGGAAGATACATCACAAACCAATGCACCTGACTTCCTTCACCCTTCTTCTCTCCCCTTGTTAAGAGATACAAAGGTGAGTGCAAATTCAGGCTTGTAGATGCTACTAGGGGAAATAGCCACGGCGTGATGGCAGGGAGGCAGGGGAAATGGTCACCCTCTGCCTCCACCATCAGGGACCAGCGCCGCCGGACAGCCACGGCCTCCAGCTGGGAACTGATGAGCATTAATCACAAGGGCCAGGAAGGAGATCCCTTGATATCTCAGGTCATCAATGGATTTCCAGCAGCAGTATTATTTCTACTTGTTTAACGTGGCAATCTTATCAGCCCTGTGCATGGCACATAGAGTTATGTAGATGGAAACAAGCTTGGGAGGAACGACTGGGTCAAGATAAGTGCTGTATTGTTAATTACTCAGTTAATACATCCAGGAAGAAGGTGGCTTTGGGTTTACTGCCATACAGACTGGTATTCTGGCAACTGGGGAAAGACATCTGCTCAGCCCAGGCCTCCGCTGTCTGTGTGTATGATCACACCTTTCTAATGAGTATCTTAAAGCACTTCCCGAGCAGAACGAATTTAGCCTCACGCTCGTCCCCTCTCGCAGCTCTGGGACCGAGAGCTTAAACAGCTCAGAGGAGCCACTGAGCTGGGTCCAGTCAGGCTCAGCCCCAGGGGGGTCTGGTCCCTGCGGGGGTCCGGTGCTGCAGCAGAAGGTGGGACCGGCTCTACCGTCCCCACGCCCCTGCACTCCCTGAAGAAGGAAGGACAGGAATTTGCCTGCTATGTTTTTCCTCCTTTGCTGCAATTATGATTCCTTGCTTAAGTTTCCAATCTTTAATTGGGTTGGAAAATTACAGTCACGGCACAGGGGGGAAAAAAATTCCCAGCTACTCTGCCTGACTCAAACGTCTGTTTTCATTTATTACACCATGCTCCTGAGATACTTTGTTAACTAGACTAGAATAAGGATATCTTGAATTAGAAAAGATGTTCTGCCCTTCCTGGTTGCTCCCCCTCTCTGTGTACGTAGTGAGGTGCCCAGGACTGCCTCTGCAGGGGAGCTTGGCCTGGGTAGCTTTATGTAGGAGGAGATATAAATAGATAAAAGCCTCACTCATGGAATATAAACTTATTTCTACATATACCTTCCTCACTGGCACGCAATGTAACGTAATCTATGTGACTCTTTCTTGCCAGAGAGGCCCACTCACAAGTTTTCTGTTGAACGCAGCTATTAATGTTGCACTTGTGTTCCCAGGGAAAAATAGTACCGCTACAGAGAAAACTGCTTAAGTTTCTATTGCACAACACACAAATTCAACATTGCACTTTCTTAATCAAGTCCTCTAGTGCAATTAAGCAAACCGTGGAGCGTTAAAAGCGGGTTTTCTCGCACCTGCCTCCCCACTGGCAGGAGCAGAGTTAGAACATTTCTACTGATGGAGCTCACTCTTGCCTGGAATTCAAAGACCATTCACCTGATGGTAATGAAGGAGGCCAATTTATCTTAAATCTCCCCCTAAAAGGGTGGGGGGAGGGATGGGGTCAGGAATCAGTTCACACAGGACGGTACAGAGCAACCCGGCACAGTTCCACTTCAAAAGGTTTGAAGTGCATCGCTGATGCAGAGCTGAATTCAGAAAAATGCAGCCTGGGACAGCTGTACAGTGTACAGCTCTTTCCACAAGCAGCTCTGACTTTCAATTCCAGTTCAAATATAGACAATTTAAGGTTAAAATTAATAATAATAGTAAGCTCTCATTTTATCATCAGAATCCTCCTCCTTTTATTCCTCAGTAAGTTCTGGGAGTGTAACACCGTAGAGGGTAAATCCTGGAGTACGCTAAGTGCAAAGGTTTTGACGATTTACAAGCTATCAAACATAAGAGCCAGGTTTTAGCACCTAAGCTGGTGCTCGGTTCTTTGCGGAACAGCGACAGCACTCAAATGCATAGCTATTGTGTGACCAAGCCTAAGTGACAGTGATAGCTGGTCATGCTTAATGCCAGATCAGTCTCTTGCTTTTGGCCGTGGACACTTTCTGAATTCAGATGGCAGCATATGATCCATAAATATTGACAGGTTTCTATAGTTATGCTTCACCTATAGAAATATAGATAGCTGTTAAGAGTCCTGGGCTGTATTCTGCCGGCTGAAGCCAAAAGGCTTCCACAGTTATAACCTAAGTCTATAAATCCATTACTTTATAAATATCCCATAGTACCCTTAAAATACACAGGCTACATATAAGCTGGTTTTCTACTTAAAAAGGCAGTCATTTACTGCCCCTTTTCTCATTTTAGAAAATCACTAGACACGCTTGATGACTGATAGACTTGGCTCAACTACACACATCTCTCAGGGAGCATCAAGGTTGAAGTATGACTTCTAATTCAGCAAAAAAATTAAGCCACATGTTTAAAGAAAATCAGCCTATTTACTGTCTTAGGGTGAAGTCTCAGTGGCAGAGCTAGAAGGATAGTACCTTTCTTTCACAGCACTCCAGCACCACGGTTGCATCTCTATGAGACATCAGAGCTTTTTTGAACATCTTTCTAATGGGCAAATTGTGCCAAAGCCAGAACTAGAATATCTCTTACCTTGGTCCCTTGGCAGTCAGCCCCAGGAGCAACTTCCCCATGCACAGCTTTCACCTCAAAAAACAAGCCAGTACTATTCTTCCCTTTCATCATCATTAAATTCATCCTCAGTTAGGAGAAAATGCAGTTCAGTACTGTGACATCCCATGAAATTATGAAGCACTGCCTCTGAGCTGAAAAAATGGGTAGGCTTTCATTTATTTTCGATCTGAGGCCATTGATAATCACCTGTGGTTTAGTATTTGTATAGCGTACTGAAGACAGACAAAGTTCATCCTAAAGTGCCAGCACAGTCTTCCATTAATCTCCAGCTCAGTCCCTTAAAGGAGGAAGTAACAACTCTGTAATGATAAGGCTTGTGGCAGCAGCCAGAGCGCTTGAAGGTCTGTTCTTGTAAAGAAAATTTTTCAATTAGTTAAAGAAGCCAGGAGCATCAGCGTTCAAAAAAAGAGCTTCCTTATGAATCTTTGATCTCTCTCACTGTACCATGTTTCTCATGAAAGACAGTCGTAGTGGCACTGTTTAAATAACATCTACAAAACAGTTCAATTTGCAAATCAGTAGGATTACAGTTTCCTTTATAATCTTTATTTAAATGAAGTAGCATGAATGAGCTGTTAAATTAAGGGCTTGTCTATGAGAGTTGTGTCCAACTAGAAGTGGCCAATACTTGAGAATAATGGGGAAAAAAACAAAATTCATACAAACTAAAAGCAGAAAAAAGGTCAATTTAAAATTCTTGATCTCAATTTTGGCTCTAGAGTCTCAAAACCAAAAAGATTTATTCAGGTAGGTTACCCACCCTGTTAGCTACCTGTAATCTGTGCTTTTATTTCAGGACTTTACTGTTATTAAACTTGAATAAAAACAAGCAATTTCTGAGCACATCAGAAGCTGGACATGGCCAGTTGCCACTGCTGTGCTGGAGAAGACCTGCGTGTTACCTGACAACCCAGTCACAAAGCCAGCCCTTGTTGCACGTATGTTGTGTTGCAGGTCCCCAAATTGGACTGTCCACCCCACGTTGCCCACCCCTTACTCCATCTACCCAGAATCCATCTCCTTGGCTGGAAGGTGTTTCCTATTGCCCCAAACAGCGATACTAGAGATGTCCCCAAAAGCTCCTTCACCAGAACCCAACGACTTGTCAGGAGAAACGCTGGCGCTGTATTATAATACGTTCGGCCAAAACCTGTTCCCTCCCTGTAGCCTCCAGTTTTTAAAAACCCGGACAACCAAGGATCCACCCTCTCTGCCACTGCAATGGGAGAATATTCATCTGATCACAGATTTGAGAGTTATTACTGTTACTGCAAAGTGTGATGGCAGAGGTTATGTTCCAAAAATGTAAATGTCACTGAATTACATAATCATCAGTTCAGCTTTTTATATATATATATATA
>NW_010512269.1:0-5331 GCF_000687285.1 Phaethon lepturus
GCCCCGGCCACCCAGCGCCGCCGAACTGAGCCGGGGGCCAGGGCTGCACCTCCTGCGACCAGTGTGCAATCGTCCCTGCAAAACCCTTCTGCAGTCCTGAAGCGTCCAGCCCCAAGGCCAGAATGAGTATTGCTCCCTGGCTATTTGTTACTTAAAAGCGTGACAGTTTGATAATTAGAGGCAGCAGAACGAAGCAATGCACTTTACACAGCACAAATGAAAGCAGCAAAAGTAAAAAAGGTCACTTTTTACCAAACCCTTTGTAATATAAGCCTAATATCAGCGTGAGGCCATAGCTGCACTTTAAGAGAACAATCTTTGACTGTTCTGCATGTAAGAAGCTCTTATCCCTTCAAGTAATCCTGGATCTGTTCTGCTACCCTTCCTCTCTGTCTTTCCCCAGTGCTTGCGATTTATAGCGAGTCGTTAAGCTTGACCAAAAGATATTGGCTCACATTTTCCAACCTCTGTGCCTGAGGATAGTGTTTAAATCCAGAGACAGGCTCCCAGTGTAACTGCCTGATGTAACTTGAGCAACTGCAATTCTCATTGGAGCTGATTGATCCCGAACTCTGGAAACCACGGCATTTTTACTTAGTCACTTAAATTTGCAGAAAGAAATTTTATTTTCAATAATTGAACTAGAATAATTTGAATAGTATTAACCAAAGCACAACTTGCACATTGCTCGTGGCAACAGGAGCAGTTAAACCAAACAGAACACCTATGTCTTTGTCCCTTGAGGGCCACTGTATGTGTGTTTTTCTTAATTTCCAACAGTGACACTAAAAATTGTTCTGCAGGTTGTCTTATACTGCTCGTTCGGGTGTTACACAGAAAAGTGGGGGGAACATTCAGAGAAAGCCACCAGAGCTGTCTGCTGACATTTCTACTCCAATTCATCTAATAAATCTACACACCAACTGAGGGTGTTTGGGCTTTTAATTGTTTTGATAAGCGCAGGGCATTTTGCCAGAGAGTCAATTGAACACAACTGTGGCAATTAGCTAAGAAGTTCTCTCTGCAGAATTGTGCTCCTTAAGCTCTATTCAGATTTACAAATGAGATTGCCTCGGCGAGGACATACGTACTAATCCCTGTGTACACACACACCTGCCCGCGCAGCCGGTTCAGCCTCGGCACTGCCGCCCACCAGCGCTCCGCGCTCTGCAGAAGCCGCTCTGCATTCCTCTCTGCAGTCGTGACATCACACCGTGGAGCGACGGCGTGGCAGCGCGTGGCAGCGCGCCGCCGGCAGGTACGGAGCTCGGGCCCTGAGCACTAATTACATCCGCTCCCTGGATCCGCAGCTCATGAAAGGCTCGACTTTGCCCCCACGCCAGGACCCCAAGCACCTAACCCAAAGCCCACCGAAGGCCCTGCAGAGCACCCCTTGTCCTCAGGCTGCTGGCTCAGTCAGCTTCCTGCCATCGGGGGCTGAGATAAATGACATCCTCTAAAGTGGGGGAGACCTGTGGCTTGGTGGAGGGCAGTTTCCCTTAGTGCACCTTCCTGTGGAGAGAAATCCTTGTGTGACATGTCTCTCCCACCAGAGCTGGTGCAGGAACGGTCACCGTCACTGCGGCCCACGGGGTGCCACCGCCAGCACACCAGCTGGCTGCTTGCGTGCATGCCGTGCAAAGCTCTGCGCCTGAAACTGGGATTCAAAACCACACTGGAAGCTTTCACCTCCAGTTCAGTCACTGTTTAATTACTCACATGCTCCCGACGCCACTTGCTGAGACTCAGGTGCTTTGGGAACAGGTACCTGCCCTCCTCCCCTGTGCTCTCCTGTCCCTCTCTTGCACTGTCCTGCTGCGTATTTGGGCTTTGCTCTTTGTGAAATGGAGGATAAATCCTCTCGGCTTCAAAGGTGTGTGTCCCAGGCTCCAGCCTTCCCCCAGCCTTCCCAAGTTTCTTTCCAACAGCTCTGCAGCAGAAGTATTTGGCACTGGGAGATGTTCTGGGCACCGCTGTGGCTGACTCACGGGCACCACTGCCCCGGGCCCGGGCTGACCGCAGCACTGACCCAGGGCTTCTCCTCTGGCTGGGCATCTGCAGCTCTGCTCCGGAGCCTTTGCGTTTAGATGTAGTCTCTTTGACCATTAAAGTTTATGACTTATACGTCAATAAAGCACAAATGAGCAAACAATCTTGGAAGATAAAATGCAATCTGTAAAGTATGGGAGGCTGCTTACGCCTAACACGAGGGGACAGTTAGTCAATGAACAGGGAGATACACCGAAGAAAGCTGCCATAGAGGAAAGAGGGAATGAGCCTGCTTCATTTTTTGAATCCAGCTTCCTTGGCTGTAGTGACATGCTCTGGGATGGGTCCCCGTGCGGGGCACGGGCCGGGCTGCCACTGCCAGGGCAAGCTGCGGCATCTGAACAAACCGGGGCACCTCGGGGCCGGCTCGGCCCCGCTGGTACGGGGTCTGCCCTGACATCCCATCCACAGATTTCTGGTGATTCCTACATGCACAGAGAAAACAAAAGGTGATTTCCCTAGTCAAGAAAGGATTATATTGTGCAGTCCCCATTGCACGTAGGTCTCAGACTGTCCCCACTGTGGAATTTCAACCTCATCTTTTCATTATGAGAAACGTGTTTGTAAAGTCACGTCACCTTCTGGCAGCCCACCTCCATGTCGCAGAAAAGGGCTCAGTTCACTTATTCAGAACCGGCCTGTCCTGTATCTCTGCATAGCAAGCTTTTCTCAGTCTAAACACATCTGTAGGAAAACTGAAATCAAGAAACAGATTCTACTAGTTTATCGTCTCTGCATTTGGGAAGAAAGATGCTTTGTTTCTTCCAAGAGCAGCTGTGATTATTAGAGATCTGTCTGTGTTAATTTTAATGGTCTTCTTACACGGGCTCCCGTGTGACCAGGTTACCGATGAATGGTCTGATAGCAAATTGATGTGAGGCTGCTGTGTCAGAGGCGCTGAGATGAATGAATGGGAACCGCAGGCAGGGCCCCTGGACCTGCTTCGTTTCTGCAGCTTCTCCATCGAATCATTTCACTAACCTGAGACCTAGAGAGCCATGCCTGTTTGTCCATGAGCCTGAATCTTTGCAAAATGCCACTGAAGGTCTTTGTCTGCAAGCACTTGCTGGTATCCTACAAGCCAGCATGACTCTCACTGACAGGTACTGGTCATGGCGTGACCCGTGGTGCTGTCTGTAAAAGCACACAGGGACAGTCCCCTTTGCCAGGTAACTTCCCTGGACTGGTTTTAAACTGCCTCTGTGTGTCTGAGCTGGAGATGGGCAACATCACCTCAGACACAAATTTTTGCCCCAGGAATTTGGCTCAGTGTGGAGCACGGATGGATGAGGAGCTAGGAGAGAGAGCAAGAAGGCTGCTTTAGTTCATCTACGGTTTTAATATAAGTTCAGGATGTGACCAGAGCCCTGTATTTACTAATTCACTTGACTGGCAGGCACGTGTTAGCGGGAAATCGCCATTTCAATAACCTGTCTGGCTCTGTCATGCAGAATCTCGAAGTGGAAACAACTGAGCCTGTCACATCGCCTGTGATAACCTCCAGCAGGAAGCGCGTCCCTCTTTGTCGGGCAGATAAAGCCATTGTTGATGTGTAACATACTGGGCCAGTCAAACCAGCTTGAGGATTGTCTCTTGCTTTGCTAATTAATTTTATCACCCTTGTCATCTTCTACTCAAACCTAGGCAATCTTAAGCCTTGTAGAATTGATTTCAGGGCAAAGGAGGGATATGTGCTTCTTACAAGCCAACTCCAGTTACAAATCTGAAGCACTCATTCTCTGCTTTCCTGCATCAGTATGTTCTGAAGTAGGACATGGCACTTGGATGATTTCTATTTTGGTATCTCACAATGTATTTTTATAAATTTTTTTCCTCCCCCCTTTTTTTCTTTTATTGGAGACAAACAACAGCCGTGTTATTGGCACAGTGCTGAGAAATGGAAGCTAGAGGTTAGCTATGGCATAAAGATAAGCAGTTCTGGTGTAAATCGGATCCTTCAAAATGCTGAGATTAGAAATTGTCGCTTGTCTACAAATAAATGATGATTTCTTGCCCTCCCTGTATGTGCAAGGCACTTTGATTTTCCATTCAAATGGTTTCTGAACACTTCACTTTGGAGTGGAAAAGGCAAGGATCAAGTCTGCATTCATACTGTGGAAGGAAGGAACCTGATTCTGTTCTCAGTACATGCACACCATATGGAAAAACCCTGCTGTGATGCTGTCACGAAAGCAAAGACCAGATTTAAGCAGCGAATCTGGCCCACTGGTTCTATGTTGGCTACCAAAAATCTCCAGGTGAGTGCTGAGCCAAGCCTAGGATGGGAAGCCCTGCAGGATAGGGGAACCAGTATCTTCACCATGAAGCACACACCTACTTGCTGCAGAGAGCCCGGCACAGGCTGCCAGGTCCACCCGAGATGCCAAGCAAATATCTGGTCAGATAAACCAGGATTAAGCCAGGCACAGCTCCAGGACATGGGGCAGTTGGGATTAGGCTACACTACTTCAGAGTTGCGTCTTTGGTCCATATGGCACTCAAACCTTCTGGTATAGGCTGGGCAGGATGTTTAATCCCTGTGCCCAGAGGTTTTTGACGGGGAGAGCTCAGCATGCAGTGATCACATGCTTGGCTTCTCGGAAAGCTGAAGGATGATCAATAGTTGATTAATCTAGTGAAGAAATTAATGTATTAAAAGCAGTGACTGATGTCAAATACATTCTCTCTTGCTCATCGATTTCCTTATTTTTAACCTGCATGTGCCAAAGTTATGAAGCCCAATTCCAGTGTGCAGCTAGTACATTAATCTATTTAATTTCATATGGATATAATTTACTAAGCAATGTATTTGATTGAGTAAATGTGGTGCCATTGATTTTGTGGCTGAATTATCTGATTTGATTGGCACTGTGTCCCATTTAATAGAGAAAGCAACCAATCCAATAAGCAATGTTAGTAATTGGGTAGTTGTTTTCTAAAGAAAGATTACTTGAGTTTAAAGAACTAATGTTTCTCGGTTGCAGTGTAAACCGGATAAATTTCTACAACAGATGAACACGATAACATTTATCCAATGTAATAACAAATGCTGGGCTCTCTAACACAGCATCAGGGGTTCTCAGGCAGCATTCACAGAGCACCTTATATGCAGTTTATACATTAATACAGAGCCCAGGCATGAAGTCCATTAATTAATTAACCCTCAAAAGACGTTGCGAAATGCCGTATACGCTGATGAGCTCGCAAAGGCGCAGGGAAGAGCGCTGCGCTGCCAGGCCCACAGCCGTCGCCCCGCTCGGCAGCCCTGCTCTCTGCCCAGCG
>NW_010512270.1:0-6922 GCF_000687285.1 Phaethon lepturus
GAAGGGGAAGGGGAAGGGGAAGGGGAAGGGGCCAAACACAGGTAGCTGGGTTTAGGGGTTGGGACAACAAAGACTTCAGTGGCAATCAGCATTCGATTGCTGCCTATGCTACAGACTCCTCCCGCAACCTTTATCTCCCCGTGCCTCAGTCCCCGGTCTGTAAAGTGTAGGCGATAACATTTCCCTACCTCACAGGAACATTCTCAGAATAAATCCGTAAATGCCTGGGAGACACTGAGACACCACTGTGACAGAGGCCATAAAAATACCTAGGAAAAAAAAAAAAAGGATAAAAATAAGTGTCATAAATGACCATAACAGCAGAGACATTCACAGACTAAATGTAAAGCAAAAGTTAAAAATTCATGAATTCTCCATCCTGGGGAAGAAGCGGTCAGGTTCAGCACACATTCCCATCCGGACACTTTTAAAACTGTGACAGCAAGGGTCAGTTTCCCCCTTCCTACTTGGACATGATGCCATCGTGATAATCCACCACCTCACACAGATGCAGACAGGGAAGGCGTTTCCTTTACAGATCACTAGCTCAGGCCCTCTGTTACAAGCACCATGTCGAGAAACCCCGACCACAGCGACAGACCCCAACATACTGACAACGCCCTTCCTCAGTCTCCGTATCCGATACCTGCTACAGAACTTAATTCCTTCAATAGTTAAAAGACTTCCAATTTTCAGCCTAACATTTATTCCTGAACAGCTTTTACCCATTTGTTTTCATGCCAATGTTGATCCAGCAGCTTAAACAGTTTTTCCCTATCCCTGAAGTTTATTTCTCTGATGAAAAAGTGAATTACACCACCTCCCTGTCAGGGCTCATTTCACCACCCAAACCAATCAAGTTCTTGGGAGCTTGCACTCAGATGACTCCTCATCCTTGGGACTACCTACCTCCTCTGTCACCCCACTTTACCATCTTCTGCCCAGCTCCATCCTTGTGGCTTGTGAAAGTGAAGACATGCTTCTCCAGAATTTTCAGCTGATAAGCCCCTCCATCTTACCCAGCTCAGAGCAAAAGTTTCTTTCTCCTAATGCCTCCTGAGGTCATGACCCTGCACACTATCACCATAGAGGTATGTCCCACTTCCACTGCTCCAGGTCTCAAGTTCTTTCTGAAAGATCTCCCCACCCTTCAGAGCCCTGACCGTGCCTCCTACCTGTCCCACCCGCAGCGCTCTGAGCCCTCAGGGCACTCCTCCATGGTGCCAGGGACACGACAGGGAACACGCATGGTCTCCCCAGAAACACATCTCCTATCTTCAGTGTCAACTCGGCTCAGGCACCGACGGCTTCAGCTCAATTACACCGTTAAGCGTTCTTTAATGTGAGCCAAATGACTACAGCCCTCAGAAGGATAAGTGATTCAAAATTATGCAAATGCATAGAATGTGTTATTTAGTCTTTATCATTTACAAAGTACTCATTTCGTAAACAGTTTCAGCGCTCTTTCAGAGAGCGTGACAGTGCCCTGAAATCCAGCTCTATGACGGCTGCTGCATCACGCACCGACCGCATCCTTGGCGGGAGAGGGGAGGAATGCTGCCCGTTCGCTCTGGCTCCAAGGTGGGACGCGGGGTTGAAGCGGCCAGCCCGCCCGCTGCCCCACACGCTTACCGATACCTCCACCTACCCTCTCGCACCCGCACCCCTTGGAGACCCTCTCTGATCCCCTCACAACCTGAGCTGACAAACAAACCCCACCAACAAAAATCCCTTCGCTTTTTGTGGTTTCTGGGGAGGAGGGCAGGTCCCTTCCTCCTGGCACAGTGAGTGGAACCAGCCCGTCGGCCGGTCAGACGAGCGCCGGAGCTGGTAGGCGCGGGACAGCAAGCTCACCCCTTCTGCTGGCAGTCTGCCGCCAGATCAGCCTGAGACGGATCGGAAACCTCAGCCCAGGGAACCAGAATATAGTCACCTTTCCAAGGACTCGGATCCATTTAAAATTGTGCTCTAATAACCTTGACAAACAAATATATTATGCAATTTTATGTTATGCAGCGTTGACTCCAATGACTCTGTAGCAGTGCTTACTCTACTATATTTACTTCTGGCACACGCTGGCAGCGTTCGCTGCAGTCATTCAGAGCGTGTTCCCGTTTTAAACCCAGAGGTCTTATCCTGCCAATATCTACGCACGATGCTCCTCAATATGCTTTTCCTAGCTTTGACCATGTTGTCCCTCCTTCTCCCGTCCCTGGAAGCTCCCTTGTCTACAATGCCGTAAGCTCCCACCTCCTTCATACAGGGTCCCAATTTCCACCCCAGCACCTCTCCCTCAGTGTCAGGTCACACAGCTCCCACCTTCAGCTGTCCCACACTGTCAGTCTCCATCCCGCAGGCCAGGATTTGAGAGAAGCACCCCGGCACCTCCCACCAGGCTCCCTGGGATTTGAGGAAAGCCCTCTTTTATGCATGCACACATCTACCTTGATGTCCATGACGAAAACTAACATACTAAACAAATAGCAGATTATACAAATCTGTTTCATCCCTTCTCCCAGGACTACCACAATGACCATTTCAGTACTGGCTCTTTTCACTCTCCTCACCAGCTAGTCTTTGTTGGAAGAACGGCAATCACATCTGAGTGGAATCCATCCAGCAGTAAGTGGTTTGTTAAACCCCAGGACACGTATACAGAGAAGGATACTTAAGCTACTTAAATGGCAACCTTTTATTAAATGCAGAAAAATGCTTGAAATTTCTGTAAACCAACAATTTAAATTAATATTCTCCCTTAAAAGTATCAGTCTCTGCTGCTAATTATTATACCGCTTTTTATGCATTTGTTTTGAATTTATTCTCTGGAAACCCTATGGATTTCCTATAGTTCTTACACACATAGTTGCAGTCGTCCACGGTATACATGCACTTACTCCACTAAAAACTCCTTTCTCCCAGAAGCCTAAGTCGAGTTTGCATTTACATAGTAAGTGCAGTTCAAGTCAACTATTCTCAGCTACACCACAGTGGCAGTACTGCTAGAGAAGGAAGGGGAAACACGCCATCATAAAAAAAATACTTCCAGTATAGAAAAAGATACTAAGACAGAGAGCAAAGAATTTTAAGATGAGGTTAGAAAATACTCTCAGTCGTACCAAGTACTGTTTAATATGCAGTTTAAGACCCATGGAAACCCCCGGCACAACTGGACCTGTGCACACTGAAGTGATCGCTTACACTCTGAATTGCTTTGCGTCTCTTTGTCTGATATGTATATTTAAAATTGTACACTGATTCAGTTTTGGATGTCACAGCCAACTTCATAAAACAGATGTTCTGCTTATGCAGAGAGAGGGAATACAAACATTAGGCATTTACTGTTTAGGATTAAACATTAACAGAAAAATTTAATCAGCAGTGACAAAAGTGGTAACGGCAGTTCACTGGAGATAACCTCCTCTGTGAAGCACGCTGCAGTCTCCATCATGCTGATTTAGGCTGTTAGAAGCCTGAAGCGACCAAAGAGAGACCGTACCAACAGGATTATAGCACACTAAATTACACCTTCCCCCTTTAAAACAAACAACTCCCAAAACACACACAGCTTTCCCCCAAGTTAAACTCAAGGCCAGCAAGAGCAGCAGAGGCTGCCAAGGGCTTCCCCGCCGCGCACAGCGGGCGCAACGCTGCACATGCCCCTGCAGCACCCTGGAACAAGAGCTCAGCACCTGCAGCTGCACCTGGGAACCTCTGCAACCAAAAGCACGAGTGCTACCACCACAGTTTTTGCCAGTTTCCATGTGTCAAGCCCAGAAGAGTATTTTCTGAAACTCTTCAAGGCTGCTTTTCCAATCTACGTGACAGTATTTACTAAACAGACAATACCAGTAGCCACGAGCATTTCATGTAGCATTGACACAGCAAGGAATTCCTCGTTTCTTGCTAAGCTCCCATGCTGGTTGACACAGCAAGAGGCACTGCGAGAGGCCAAGAAAAGCTGCAACTTATCACAAGAAAATGGCAAATTGTGACGAACCTTTATCGCAAGGTTAGCTGCCTAGGCACAGCTTTAATAGAGCTCCATAAATACCTCAGTCTAACACTGACAGAGGTTAAAAACCTATTATCTTCCCCAGATGACAGTGTGAACATATGTTCAATCGAACACCCCGCCCCACCAAGCTACAAAGTAGATTCTGCTCTTTCAGTTCCACAAATACAAACCACAGGGAGCATTTTAAATGAAAGCATTATGAAGATTACATTAGGCAAGCCTGATCTACTGTAAAACACTCACATACAACATTAAGAGGGAGAACAACCTTTAACACCTGCTTTCTCTTCAAACACAGCTTTATCACTGTGCATGGCTTGGCTCTTAATGGGATGAAATCTCAAGCTAAATTGCACGGCTTACTCCAACAGCAAAGGATACTTAAAATGTTTGGGACCTAGCGGCCCACTAATACCAAACTGCTGAGAATATTCTTCTAGAATATTCTGCTGCCCCGCAGAACGGCTCCGCACAGCCCAGAAGGTTTTCACCCCGGTGTGAAATGTCGTGACACAAGAGGAGATGCAGCAGCTGGGAAAGGACTGCGTGATCCAAGCAGTGTTGAAAGTCATCATTATAAATATTCACGCACAGACCGGTTTGTTTTCTTACCAATACTGCACTGCCATTCAGAAGTATTAATTAGTTTCTAAATGCCACCTGTTACTCAGCCCTCCCCTCGCTGCGTGTCATGAGGCTCCCTGGCTGCGGAGGCTTGCAGCCCCTCCGCGCTGCTCAGAGATTTAATGATGTTTCAACTTCCACAGCTCACTCACCTACTGGGAGGAGAGGCAGGGAATAATTACTTACTTATGTCTTTCTCCGCCGACCTCTCTGGAGGATGAAAGGAGCAGCTTTAATGGCCTCTGAAGGGAGCCTGGTCCAGCCCATCTCAGATGGGAAGGATGACGACTCCACTGGTAGGTCTTTGGAGTGGAGAACGGTTTTAAAGATCCAAACTTCAAAGACCTCAACGAGGGGAGAGTTCAAGCTCAAACACTCTCCCCACTGGAGGGAGGAAAGCTTCTAATGCAATCAGTCGCGTTTCCAGCGATCGCTCACACTTTAGACAGAGCTGAGGCACCAGGAATTGCCTGTCACATCCTACAGTATAAATAAATCTCAGTCTGCCAGGAGGAAAGCTGTTACAGACCTAAGCAATTTTCTTTGTATTTCTTTAGATCACTTCCTCTCTGAAGGTAAGAGGTACAGGTGTAGGCAGACAAGCCAATGACAGGTACACAGGATTTCTCCTCCCCACTAGCAACAGCAAACATGTACCCTCCTCCTCCTAATTATACGCATCTCCCATAACATGAGAAAGTTGGGCAGAGCACTGATAAAACGCGCAAGTTGGTAGCACACTTAAGGTTGAAGTGACACAGACGAATAGTAAGTACTGTCTTGGTCTCTCTACAAACCCTGGATGTAAGATCCCTCAGACCTCTGAAACACACTCATCCTGCTCGCTGTCAAGCAGAGACAACTAGGGAGGATGAGCTTATGCTGGTGAACTCAAAGACAAATAAAAAAGGAATGGGACTAACTCCTTGAGACCCCACTGGAAGAGACGAACCTGAAGCATCCTCCTCACAGATGCCAGCCGAAAGACCCAAGCTCCAAAACCAAGTATTTGGCATTTCCATCATGTTAGGAAGTGGTGCTGCCTTTTCAGTGCAGATGCAGCAGGTTCTTACCCCACAACTGACAGACTTGACAGCAAGGCACAGCTTGTACGCTTCCCAGGGAGGAGACACAGTCTATTCAATACACCTTTCTACATCATCAGACTTTTCTTACCAGGTACACAGCATGAATTCGCCGGTACAGTCCAATCTTAAAAAAACCTGTTAAGTATTGAGATCTTATGCATCATGCCATCAGTTCTACAGAACAGCTACAAAGTAGTACAAGTAATAAATAACAGATTTAAGGTGAAAAATCAGAGCAGTTTTTGCTGGAAAAATATCTCTAGGAAGTATTTTCTGTGAGTTTGGTTAACTTCACGTTCAAGTTCCTAAGACTGTAAAACTCACAAGTGAGAGGGCAAGAAGCACGCAAGAATGTCTACAGTCATTTTCCCAGTAACTGACAAACACAGTGCTGAATTTATTAGGGACTTGAATGGCTAAAGCTGAAGTTAAGCTTCACTAGAGCTATATTTAGTTCTGCACAAATACAAATTAGGAAACACTTTCTTCCCAGTTACTAACGCAGTGTGACGGGAAACAATTATTTGCTCAGTGTCTAATATGGTGAATATCTGGCTTGCAGAAATTGTGTATTTTATAATAAAGAACCAAGCTGATATTCTGCAAATCAGTGAGAAAACCATTTAAGATTATGAAGAAACATTTGATTTGCACACGTCGGAGCTACACTGGTCTTAACTAGGCAGACAAGAGTTAGTGTTGAGGCCTCTGTTGCTTTGATACTCTTTGATACTAAAGTACAAAGTGAGTTTGTTTCCCGAATCATACATTCATTTATTCAGAAACTCCATGGATATCTAAAGAATATTATGGCTTCTCCAAAGTGTAAAATGGAGCTGGGCAGGAGGACAGAACAGTTAAAAAAAAAATCCATCTTTTATGATTTCAAGTGCCAGTTCACCTCTACGGAAAATGCAATTCTGGGTCACAAGGGAGCTCTCAGCTCAGCAATCACTTCAGACTTCAGTGTCTACAAAACACAAGAGAGAACAAAATGCATGATTCAAATGAAGGGCTAGTTAGACTGTGGAGAACCAAGCCATGATTGTATACAGGAATCCCACATGCTTCAGAAGTGCTCAGAAGGGCTGCACTCAAAAAGTCCTAGGCATGTGGCTGGGAAAAAACTCTGGTCCTGCCTATTGCAGCAAGAATATCAACTAACTAGTGCTAATCTAACACAGCATCCCTACAC
>NW_010512270.1:6953-18543 GCF_000687285.1 Phaethon lepturus
GCATACAACACCGTGGCAGAAACAACATATCCTTTCTTTTGGCACCGCTGGCTAAATATTTGCAAGGCCCTTTACCATACTGAGTCATATGAATATTCCTAGAGCTGGAGGAGTCGGCATTTCGTGCTTGGCTTAAATGACTAAGATTCAGTATAACCAGAGAGATGCACTAAGTATCCGTGTCCCAATGCGCTGGTGAACCCTCCAGTTGAAGATGCCTTTGAGATGGAAGGTAGATGAGCACTCGACACCGTCCGAAAGACGACCAACACCCAAGACTTTTTTTAGCCAAAGCAGGACTACTAAAATAAAAGTATGTCTTTGCCTAATCTTCCAACAGCTTGCTTCTGGAAAAAAAAGGAAAGGAGCTGATAAACGTGTGGTCTCTTGGTAGTGTTTTGTAAAAGATTATCTGTTATTTTAGCAGTAGGTTCTCAGGAGCAGCCAAGATGTGAGTTCTGGGCACAAAGCAAACAAACCTCTCACCATAAGCCAAAACATTTCTTAAGACACTCCAATTCTGAACAATCTCTCTTACCTACAGCACCAAGCATGGCTAATTTTGATGAACAAGTTACAAGGATTTCCAAGGAGAAATGACACCTCCACTACTCCCATCTGTGTGAAATCTAGGAACACTGCTTATACGCTTTACCTTCTTTGAAGATCCTGTGGCAAGGGGAAAAAATTCATGCACCAAATGCCTATAAGTCAAGTGCATCAAAGCTTTTCATGAGTTCACCAGCAGCCAGAGCTGCAAACTGAAGATGCCTGTTTAACCGTGTCCTTGCACCCAACTGGGATATTCAGTAGGCATAATACTTTGCCTTGGGGAACTCAAGGTTTGATCAGGAATTTTACTTCTGATGCCTGTAAGGTCTCTGCCTGTGTTTTACTTGCTACATTTCTACTACAAGGTAACTCCTACAGTGTTTTCTATATTGATCAACAAAAAAGGTGCTGAAGTCAAAGACTGTTATCTTGTCTACACTGCTGGAGGGAGGGGGACTAATTTTTTTTCAGATACATCCAACTAACATGCTACCATTTTATCCAAACACAACTGAACATCTCACCCCCATTCCCAATACTGTTAAAAGAGCAGGAACAATTGCAAATCTGCATTGCAGGGGTAGAGGTGCACGTCGATATACAACCCACAGTTCTTGCTGAGTACCAAAGGGCAGCAGCTACGTCATCTTGTTCAGAGATGCACCAGATTAAAGGCTTTTCTCTACTTCAGCAGTACTGACACAGCCAGACTGGTAGGCCAATACAGGCACGAGCTTGATAAAACAAGATGTGGCTGAAGCTCTTCATGCAGCTGATGCAAATCAATGTAGTTTCTCACCACTCTTGTGTTATTCCTGCACACGCAGCACTAGCGCAGTGCTCTCAGTGCCTGAACAGGAACAGTCTCTATCAAAGTTTGCTGAAGAGACCAGACTGGACTTTCAGCAGTCAAACACACGTAGGCCACATGCACCTTCTAGTTGCCTAGAAGCCTTTATTAAGTTATTATACTATTTTATACTTCTCCTTGGCTGTTCTCTCAGAAGAGAGGACACAAAGCAAAACAAGGCTCCAGCTTGGAACAAGACTAGCAATTTCCCTGGAACAGACTCATTTTCACTAGAAATCTCCTTTCCCACCTTCTCCCACTCTCCCAAAGACTCATCCACTTACCCTCTTCATTGCAGTACTAAAATTACCAGGAAGAAAAGTAGGAACGACCTTTCTGATATAGGTTACCACGTAGCACCTCCTTTACCCCCCCAAAGAGTACTGAGCTTTGAAACAAATGTGTAACATGAGCGGAGTCTCCAAGAACTTAACAGAGGCTTAAGGAATGAGGAGACAAGGATGACAGGCATACAAATTACCATTAGCTACTGAGCAATCAAAGGGATAGACACATGTTTTAGGAATTAAAAGTAGCTAATTAATAGGAATTAGGATTATAGTTATTCTTTTTAAGAAGAAATTAACTACTATACATCAGCCTACTGTGTCTTTTCTTGCACGTAGACTATCTGGCACTGAAACAGGATGCTTGAGTGACAGCTCTCGTTTCATCCAGAGCATCCACTTCCCCAACAGCCACTGCAACCTTGGAGTCTGCTAAGGGTAAACTAGAAGGAATATTTCATTCTATACACAAGATCTCAAAAATCCCAGCTCTCCACATTGTATAATCCATGGTCGCACTGTTGTCCAAGAAAAACCTGTCCTGATACTCAGCTAGCTTGGAAAAGAGAAAATGAGCAGAACAGTTACTGCTGAGCTAGAAAGGAGCACTCTCCGAGCACTGCTCAGTGGTTTCGCACCTCCTCTTTTGCAAGAATTTAATTCTGTGTCAAGCAGACTCTTGTACAGAACTGACTTTAAGGGAGTCTAGAGAACTTTGACATTTTTTAGAAGGCCATACTAGCATCTTATCAACACCAGAAGAGCAGAACACCTCTAGCACAGGGATACAGAAGTGAATCTGAGATAATCAAACATCCAAACAACTACACTACTCCACCAACTTGCAAGAGTGCCACCAATATAACAATGACAGATAGCATCAAGTCAGGACTAGGGTTACTCTTTGTGGGTTAGGGGCTCTCAGCCTTCTTTAGTTGCCCAGTGACTTACTCCACAGGACAGTAAATTCTGACTGCAATGGAAAAAAGAATTCTATGTTGTGAGAAACAAACGTTACAAAATTAATGGAAAAATATACAATGGGAAGGTTTGTTTCTGTCTAATCCACTGCAATTGATTGCATCAGACCATTGCAACAGGGTAATCTTCAAGTAGCTAGCATTAACATCTTGCTACAGCATAAATCCAAGGAAAGCAATAAACAGCATGAAAGAAAATTTCAGAGGAACTATTAGATCAAGTTCACATTGCCCGAAATGTGTACTCCATTGCACTGAAGAGCTGATGTTTATCTGTCCCTCTATAAGGCTGTTGACACAAAGCCCAAAGACCCATAAGAATGCAGTAACATTGGAGAATTAAACCAGTAAACAACTACCACCAGCAAACCCTCATCCTAAATATAATCAAGCTTTCTTAAAACCTCTACAAAACATACTACTTTCTTCTTTCCCCCCTCCCTTAAAAAGGTAAGAAAAAAATTAGAAATAAAATAGCATCAATCTGCATGAGCCTAAAAGGTTTTCCTTTCAGCAGCAGCAATGCTACCATCCCAGACAAGAGCTAGAATTGCAATCATCATTCAGACTGGAATATCCAATCCTTGCCAACTGACTACAGGTAAACTGCAGCTTAACAATAAAATACATGTGTTTGAAGTAAAAATAGATGAACACACTTACTATATCACACATTCATTCGTACAGAGCATCTATTATAGATGCATATTAAACGTGGATGGATATACTCACAAAATCTAGACAAGCATATTTCTAAACAACAAAACAGCTTTCCCCACTCCCATACCAGAATTATCATGACATAATCCCCAGTGAGAGATCTGCTATAACAGAGAGTATTAAAATAAAGAGCACTTGAAGTTATTTACAATATAAACATTCTGGGTTTTGCTCCGTAAAATAAGCCAAAATCCTGTCTCAGAGTTGCCTGTATTTCAATTTTATATATGTGAATAAAGCACCAAAAAAAAAAAGAATATATTGATAATAGTAAAATAAATGCATTGCATATCCATTTTGCTTTACAATCCACCTTTATACCATCATGCACTGAAATACTTGTGTCTTCTGAAACTCACAGAAAATTGAACGTGACACTACACTAACCAACATACTACAATACAGATTTCCACATTAATTATAAAGGCTATATCAGCACTATGTATTTAGAAGTATATTAACAGTACCAAGTAGTACAGTAACCACAATAACCAACTTTGGATAGTCAGAGTTCTTATTTCTTGTAATCCTGTAACGTGTTTATACAAGTGACACTGAATAAAAGAAACTGTCAGATACATAAGTTTGTTTTTTCACATGGTTACGGGTTTTTCCTTGAGAAGCAAAATAAACGTTTGCTTTTAACATATATTTAGATAATGTCTTAAAGTACTTAATAAAAATTAGGTTTATGTTTCTAAAGCATTGCAACATATTTCATATATTTATAAATATGTATAACATTAAAATGCATTTCTATATCAAAAGTATTCAAATTTAATATACGTTCAAAAAAACCCTACATTTGCTTCTCATTCCTTCAAGAGAGGCAAATCACCAGGCTAAGCAACTGAAAGTAATGCACTAAACCAACTCTAAATAGCGATTGACCTTTCAGCTGATGTAGAAATAGCTTTTTTCCTAATTTCCGTTTATTCAGTTAATTCAATTCAATGACTTGATTTGCTCAAAATAAGAAATCAATTAAGAAATAACATAGCATGAAGATTTGTTTTCATTTTCCAATCTAGAAATAAACATTAAGTGCAAGAGGATGAGACTACCATTTACAAAATCCTCCAGGGCCAAAACCATTTTCCAGTCACAATCCAGAGCTGTATTAACTACTTTAAACCTTGAAAGCACTCCCTTACCAACTCAAAAAGCAAAATGCAGTACGTTTGCTTTTGATTTATGTACCCAGTAAATTTAAGAAAAACGTAGTTAACAATATTGTTTCATTAATTCAAATTTTGACATCAATACAACTATATTTTCAACACTCAATATATGTTAAACAAATATTTTACTACCAAAAATATGAGCATGAAGTACCTGAATGCTTATTTGGCATAGTTAGACAATTATAACATATGCTTATAATGTTGACAAAAGGTCTTACCTTACTGTAAAAGCTGTACTTAGCAGCAAATCAAGGCAATCTAATAATTACCAAACTACTAATAATTAACCTCTCCTTTGAGAAATGTAACAAAGTAAGATCAAAGTGACTGATTTACATCAAAGTTTCTGCTTGATTTACATCATTATTTAAATCATGTTTCAGAGAATGAGATATTTATTACAAAGTAGCAAAAAAGAGTGGAGAGATTTAATGAACTCTGACAATGATCTCTATTTTTAGCCTCATCCCAAATTCACCATGGACTTGGCAGAAAAATTGGTGAAGGTCCTTGAGCTACCCTATCGGTTTTGTAGTTGATAAATCCTTAATTTCAGAACATTTCGATGGGGTAAAACTCAAGAATGAGTTATTTCACTATTACTTTGGAGCTGGAAAAGCTGGGATACTTGAACGGATTTCAACGCACCCCTAACCACGCCAGGATCATGTTTCCGCTGGTGAACGAAGCCTCTGAGGTACCTCCTACCCACCCGCGCACCAATAAGTAACATCTCAAAGCGCTTCAGAGCCCGCAGTGGGATTAAGCAAAACATCCCAGAGCTCCGACACAATCTTTTATTGAGGAGGGGGAGTAAGGAGGGAGGACAACCTCCTATCTCAGTCATGGTATTTTTCCTTTATTACAAGAATTAAAGAATTATGAGAAACATACAAAGTTAATACAGACAAATGCTTTTTTTTCTCAACAGTACTTTAATTAAAACCTTTTGTCATGTTTGCTAAGCAAGTTCAAAGTGTTGCAATGCAGTAGCAATGGGAATGCAGAAGACTTGTTATGCTTGGGGTGGGGGGGTAGTTTTCAACTTTTACCGAATCAGCGACTGTAATTACTACAGGAATAAATCAAGTTTATAGCAGGCAAACACAAGGCACAATCATTTTTTGTGCAGCTATAAATGAGTTTATTTTTGTTGCAGTGTGATAAAGTTTAACATTTTCTGCATGTCAGACAGACTATTTTGATAATATTCTTTACATTTCCTCCTTATTAACGAGATGAACAATTTGCTATTAAGATATGCATGTCACCTCAATACATCTTGTTACTGGATAAGCTTCAACAAAATCCTAAAGCACTTTTTTCTAACCACATTAACACAATAAACGCGCAGACAAAATTCCTGCTTTGGTATTAGACAATGCTCTGTTCTTGCAAAATATAAAGAGGTGGAATTCAGCAAACTACAGCAAATCAGTTGGTCTTTTTTTATTATTATTATTCCGTTCTGAATGCTGCAACAGGGGAGACAAAAGCAGTTTTAATTTTCATTATTTCCAAAGATTTTTTTTTTTCAATTTAACTGAATGCGAGACAGAAAAAACTGTTGCCTTTTCCTTTTTTTATCATGCCAAAGATTACCTCTGCTATTTAAAAGTACTTTCACATCTCCACTTCCCCTACTAACCTTTTGTGAGGAACAATTTCTGACTGCTAGGCTATTTTTCATTTGCCTACCTCTATTCATAAAAAAAGGGAACATGTAAAACAGCGTACTTGAGAGACTGTTAAATAACTTGAATAACTTACATACATAAAACTGATGATGGTTCTGCAAAACCGAAAAGGAATGTTATCAAAACACAGGATTGCTTTGGTATACAATGGCACAACTAACCATGGAACAGCTCAAGCACTCATTGGCATCAAACCACACCAAGCACATCATGAACACAAGCGATTTGCTCTTTGCTTGAATGACAGTTTTGAAGAGTAAATACGTACGTGTGCACACACGTATGCATTTGAGTACATATACAAAGGCCACCCATAATCAACTACACCTCACAGCTCCTACCTGAAAAAAAGCATTTTTATGAGACTGCACAGTTGAAGTCAGCAGAACAGTTCAGACCAAGTTATCCAAGAATTCTTCATTTATAAATTTCAGTTTCTCCCTGACATGGTCTGGAAAATTACCATAGGAAGAGACAGCAGAAAATACTGCATGTAGGCTGTCACCTCCAGCGCCGGGAGAGACGGCTGAGCAATGCCACCGCAACGGAAAGGATGGCTCCAAAAATGTTTCTGCAAGACCGCTGCAGAAAGACCTTTATCAGCTAGTGACTATAAATTTATTTTCTGCAAAGGAACCTTCTGGCATAATGCGCAGAGAAAGGACATAAAACGCAATCTGTCTGCCAACGAAACTAAAAAGTTAATGCGAAGGCGGGAGAGGCAACATATTTTGTTGAAATATGTAGATATGCCACTTAGATCTCAATGCATGCCACCATCTGACACCAAAGGGTGAAATGTTCTGATCTCTCCTGACAATATTTATACTGAGAAAACCTCCAATGTTTCATTCAAAGTTCCCAAAACACCCATCATCCCCTCTCCAGAAGGAAAAGGGTTGGCTGAGAGCCCTTTGCAAGGCTGGCAAACAGGCAACAGAGTCTGTGGACCATCTCGCCAGCATCAGTTGCTTCCATCTTTGCAGCACTCGCCTATCTACTTCCAGAAGACAGCTGAGCACCGTGGAAACTGAATTCACTTTGTTTTCTACTGAAAACAAAGAAAAAACAAAATCCTTCAACAAGAAGGACCACTGCAGCCTGCACCACTAGTGGGGTAGGAGGCCAGCACCACCCGCAGTGCCGGCCGGGGTGCACGAAGACCGCGACTCTGCAGCGGCGGGGTAGGATGCTTGCGCTTGCAAACAGATTAAGCAACCAAATCATCCAGAAACAAGTTTACAGATTCGGCTTTTTCATTTCTTCTCACCTTTGTTAGATAATTTGTGTAACCTGTAACATCAAATAAAAGCCATGCAGAACAGTAACCATGTCTTTTATGAAGTTTTTTTAAAAGTAACAAAATAACCATCACCCTCTAATCTAATAAAACTGTTAAACAAAACCAGTAATATTCCATCAAAATAGGCATGCAGAACTCTAACACAAGTTAGACACACATACAGAAAAAAATTAGGACCTACGTGATACAACGCAATTTTCAGTGAGGCAATACTGAAATATAATTAGCTAAATATTTTAAAATACAAATACAAAGATTAAGTCATGCCAAAAGAGGCTACAGGATCTGAAGGGCAATGGATCTAAAGATACACTTCTAAATATTTAAGCTAGTTTTTGTCCTGAGGGCATGGGATCTAAAGGGCAATGGATCTAAAGATACACTTTTAAATATTTAAGCCAGTTTTCCCCCTGAATTTTTATCATCCTGTTAACATAAGTTTATAGATTTTGTGTAATAAGTTTGTGCATGACAATGTTTTTTCAAACGTTTAATCTTCCTATTTCTATTTTTTAAACATTCAGCAATTGCTCAAGCCTCTGGGTGTATTTATTTTAATTAAATACAACAAAACCAAATGAAAAGCTTTTGCATTGTTTGAAAGAGAAGACCACTCAGAATTTTCCTCCATGTGTTGCAACAGAGATCTATTGGATACATCCCCAGAGTAACCCCGCCAAAGACAATAGCTGCGCCAACAGCAATTTGTCTGCATTGTGAAGAGAAACGTTTAACAAAAAAAAAAAAAAAAGTAATTTAATATTTGTATTGTGTTTGCACAAAGAAGCACTCATCAGAGCAAGCGTTGAATGCTTGGGGTAGCACCTTCCACCCTGTGCCCATACAATGGCACACTCCCATGCCCCAGATGCAAGGGGGGACAGACACGCTCCAGGACAGACTGAAGCTCTAGCTGCATAGTCCCACCCTTACTTCTCTCTTATCAAAGGTACCTGCTTTTATTCCATGGAAGATGATATGTTTTGGCTATGTTTTGGCAAGAGACCCTCCCCCCATCAAAACCCCCATGGACACCAAGCAAGACAACGCACTGGGTAGCCTCTTCCATGGGCCGACTGGTCCTCGCTCTACCAGGCTGCCAAAGCATCGCTTCTCTCCAACAACTCCTGCCAATGCCCCTGTGCATAAGCCTGCATTCCATGCTGCATTCACCAGCTTCCTGGTTTTTTACTTTTTGTAAAGCTACACTCAAATCCATGGCCACACAAACTTATCCGTGTGGGGGCCAGTCTCCGTGTTCACCTGAGAGCGGGTAATTCCAGGTTCTGTCTTTCCGTTCACCCACTGATATTTACTCCCACAGTCAGAACAGTGCAGTTCAAAACACAGAAGGTAAACAGAAAGGCTTAAAAGGCTTCCTCCCGGTATCTAGCCAGAAAAATACCTTCTCAATATTTATGCCTTTTCACTACAACCAACTTCTTTGTAAAAAAAGGTGGCTTTTGAGGTAAACTGCTTACACTGCATTAGGGCAACAGACTCCAGCAGCACTTTAGATGCTGTTAGAAGAGGTTTACCAACATCCTCCATAAGCACGCAGGAACTGCACATGCAGGTAAGAAAACAGGATCTCTGTGGTCTTTCAGCCCACCACTCTAATGGTTGTACAAATTCAATGGTCGACAAAGGCAGACAACACTCAAAACACATGTTACTGCTCCAGAATGTTGTTTCACAATACTAATAATTACCCAAAAAGCACAGTGGTATTTGACAAAGATTTTTTTTTTAAATAAGCTTACACTGATAAGTTTTTCACCAAACTCACTACTTAATCTAAAAGATAAATGCAAGTTTGAAATAAATTGCAAGGCAGTATTTTAGGGAGGCTATTTTTGTTCACATACACAGATATAGTTATTGAATACAAGCAAAGTTTAACAACAGTAGTAGCAAACAAACAATTTCACATCATACAAATCCCCCCGTCCTTTCAGGAAATAGGGAACAACTCCTTTCAGTCTACTTCAGCAGAAACTGTAGACTACTTGCAAATTACTTGTTTTCAAAGTCTGAAGAAGACCAAGGGACAAGTGGTACCTTTCTCAAACACAGCCTTGTCCAAGTGGTGCAGCTGAAACTCATGTAATTTTTCCTTCCCTTTTGACAACCTTAAAGTCACATTTGCTTTAATTTTATTTCTTCTATGCTAACAGAGAGCCCTTCTGGGTATTGGGTTTCAGCATCAATTTCACATCTTTGAAATTTAGGTGAGACTAATATAGACTTCCACTAGCCAATTGCAGAAATCTGGAGCAATAATTTCCCAGGGTGAACTACTTATTAAAAAGCAAACATATCAATGAAAGAGCCCAAACTAGGCACCATGCAAGGCCAAGGTAATACTCTCATTCCCCTGATTTCTCCCAGTAGATTTTCCCAGATCGCTTTGCGCTACTCATGAACTCTGCCAGAAATTTTTTTGATAGCCAACCAAGGGACAATTACGTAGTAGCACCAAGACACAGCTCACATTTTAGGAGGATTTCACCCAGAAACATAGTACTGATATTCACACTTAAGATCTTCCAGGGCCCTATTACCTCTTGCTTTTCCGATAATATCCAGGATTGCTTTGGCATTCGAAACAAAAATCAAGCCTTAACGAGCCCAAAATTTGCTTCCTTTTAATTGTGACAATACAGAAATTCATGCTAAACTATTCAGCTATCTACCTGGTAAATTTTACATCTTGTATTCATACTCTGGGTGAATCACATCTAGAAAATTATATATATTATATATAAACATGGTATGACATTCTGTCAAGTTATCTTTTATTATGTAATTCCACCCTTAAAAAGACCTGAAGATAGTTTATACAGTCATTTAGAAATTTTAATCCTGGGATAGATGTCTAGAAAATGTCAGAGAAACAGCCCTAATCATCAGAGGAGTTTCCAAGTGGGTGGTAACTCCCCACTCCCCCAAACCTCAGCATTTTGGCTCATGGGCTCCTGGCCAGCACCAGGAGCACTGCTGGGACAGGACAGGCTCTTACTAGGGTACTGGGACCAAGGTGACCTCTCCCAGTATCACCAACCTGTCCCCAACTATCTGTCCTCCCTCACACTTCATTATGGGGCAACCTGTCCCAACATACAAGCCTCACTCAGACACTACACCTTTACTACCTTGTTTCATGGCTGCCCGTTATCATCCAACTTGCTTTCATTCATTCCCAGACTGTCAGGAAAAGGAAGAGGTATTAAAAAAAGTATTGAAAAACCCCAGTAAGGTAGACAGAAAATGCAGAGTATTAATCAAACAAGTCATTCACAGGCTCCCCAAATTAATCCTTAGTAGAAAGGTGCTCTTCAACACAATCAACCCCCACCCCCAAAAGCCCCTCAATTCTCAAAGTTTCCAATCATGCTACAAAACAAAAAAACAAAAAACAAAAAACAAAAAAACAAAAAACAAAAAACAAAAAACAAAAAAAAAAAAGAACCACCAAAAAAACCACAGCTCAATTTTATCATCTGATAAATGGCAAGTAAGCAAAGGAGACCTCTATCCCAAACCCTCACCCCAAAACACCCCATCCCTGCCATCGGGTATGAATGAGGCTCCACCACAGCCAGGAACCACCAGCAGGACTCACTGCCACTCCATCACGTTTAATTTGATAACAACCCTACTTTCTCTCTCAGTATTAAAACTCAGCAACTTACCTCCAAACCAATTAGGTTCACCATAAAGACACACTTAGTGTTTTGCAAGAACAAATTGCATTTTAGTGGCACTGTCCATTTTACAGAACTTGAAATTCAATTTCACATAAAACCTCAGCTTTAGATGTCCCTTAATTGGTCTCCTGTTTATGACTTCACACAACCCTACCCAACATAAAAATCTGTCCAACAGTGATTTCTTCAGCAACGTTCAGCACGCCAAATGCTTCCCATGCAAATCAAGTGATGACCCACCTCCTCCCACAGGAAAGCCAGCAGAATGCTTTTAGGCTTTCCCCCCCCCCCCCCCCCAACCGTTCCG
>NW_010512270.1:18574-29722 GCF_000687285.1 Phaethon lepturus
CCCCTATTTCTCTTCCATTTCCAGTCAGATGGCTTCCTCAGCTGAAAAATTTAATTCCTGATAAGACCACCTTTCAACCAACAGAAAATGGACTTTTGACTAAGGGCAACCCGCTGCACCAGCAGAGGTTGTTCAATTCTGTTTAGGTTTTTTTTCCATTGTGCTCACAATCACCAGGACATCAGTGGACACAGAAATGAATTAAAGTGAGAAAAAAAAAAAAAACAACCCTGATGTGTCTCGAGTCCACAGGTACCCGCCAGCAGGCTCAGCCTGGTATCCCCACCACCCGCAGCGAGGAGGCACAGGCGGCTGCAGCTGCACGGAGAGCTTCCCACATAAGGCATATTCACAGCAAAGGTAATTTACCATCCTATTAACGTGGCTTATAGACAGCTGTAAATTTTCAGCATTACAACACTTTATGATGTTAAATAATGCATCATATGTTGTACAGATAGTTTATTGTACACTTTTCCACTTTGAAGACTTTCATGGATCCTATACAAATTGCACAAAGCTGCATATTACTGGAAGCTGACAAGTTATTAAAAATTACATTATCTGATCATCTGAGAAACAGAATGCAATAGTGCTGCTGAATACTACACTTTAACATGTGCATAAAAAGGAATGTTGTGGTCCAATTTTTAAGTGCTTACCCTTATGAAGAAATTATTTTTTAAAAAATAAAGATCTACTGCTTTTACAGCATCTGAATGTGCACTACTGTATATTAGGCATATAAAAATCACATTGTGAAGAGCTGTACTAGAGAGCAAAACTGCCACAGGAAATACTGGAATTATCTGGCTTTCCTGCAACTAAAATCCCCAAATAAATGTTGTATTAGCATAGCTGTTTGTGCTTCATTTTCTGATAACAGAGCTTGGTTAAGGCTCGAGAAGCAGATAAATCACAGAGCAAGCACTAAAACTCAGGACAGTCAGCTTCCAACTTGTTTGAACTTGACTGTACATTGCTAAGCTTGAACAGAATGTAAACTGCTGCCCTGTAACAGTTTAAATCATATGTTAAAAATCTTTCAAGCATAGTTATTTGTATTTTAATATTGCCTGAAGGTTCTAAACCAAGATCATACCCCATGATCCTGGATTCTCCATCATACGGTTCCTGCCTTGAAGAAGTTATGATCTAATATAGACAAGATGCAACAAGGAAATACAACATGCGATCCAGGGAAGAGTGAGGAGTCATCAACTTAAAGGTACAGTTAGTTCTCTAACTACTGAAAAATCCCTCTAGGCAGGGCGCAAATGAAGATAAATAGTAGTAGTTATCACAGGACCCCTTTTAAGGAGCAAATACTTAAGTAGTTATGAGAAGTAGCTACAGTGCTTTCAAACCAGAAACTTAACTAGTACTATGTAGTATAATGTATAATCTTAAACATTATAAATTTTTGGCAGAGGAATAATAAGCCACCTACATTCTTGCCATTTTCCAGAACAACGGCAAAGGAATTGTTGCAAGTGATCAAGCAGCAAGAATTCATATAACCCCTTGAAGCCCTCTTGGTTTATTCAGCTATTCCCATATTGCCAAAACATGAAGGTCCTTAGTTAAAGGCAGGTAAGGTCCACCTAGTCTAGGAAGGGGGAATTTTAACCACTCATTTTCACAGCATTTTCAACAAGAACTACATACACCAAGGTTTGTAGCTGCCTGAACTAAAGGCCATTTGTCTCTCTACCAAAGCAATCTAAGGAACTATAAGTTTCTATGAACACCCTTGCCCACTCATCTTATTCCTCCTTTGCAGATTTAAATTTGCAAAATAAAATTTGCAAATTTAATTTGCGAAAGTCACTTGTTTCTTATCACCAACAACCATTTGGTAAACCTAGTTAGAGATTCTTCCACATTAGAAGAACACTGGAACAAGAGGCCTTCCATTTTGGATACCACCTCAACAAAACTTAAGTAATAAATACTTAATTTCATATATTCAGTGCAGTAAGACTGAAGGCAATACAACTTATAACACACAAAGCATGTAACTGGATCCGAATAAATAAACAAAACAAACCACAAGTTCAAGTCATTTTCCATGACCACATTAATCTTCCTGAAAGCCACGCTTCACTGTGACTGATTTGTCCTTCCCGTGTAAAACAGATTCTGTTTAAGGGCTGGTAACAGCATTTGCCATATGTCATGATGGGGGATGGAGGGAACCAAAACCCATAAATCCAAGGTGAAAGCTTATCCAAGGCTGACACTGCAGCATAGAACCTTTGTCTCCAGGACGAGTAAGGTCACCACCAAATGAAAACCACCAGCAGTGACAACAAACCTTGACACTGCAACATCACAGGTGGAGAGACAAAAAAACCCTACAATTTACTAAATAACATCAAGACCTGCGGCTGTAAGGACTGAGCACTGATTACAATCTCTGTTCTGGTATTTTTTTATTACTGAATGCTCATCCTCCAAAAAACATCATTTGTAATACACTGAACCTGAGTTTCTGAGCAAAATATATGTAATATGGAACCCAGCCAAATACTGCTGATTACACCACTGTCTCAGAAGCCTGCTGGCAAGGAATGCACTCCTTCAAAATAATCATAAATTATGGAGTCTTCATTCTTTATGATAATAAAATAACCTGTTATCTCTCACTCATCTGAAGTTACCAAATATTTACTTCCCTGGTCGAGGAAAAAGCAGACTTTCATGAAGTCCTTTATTCCCATTGAGTGGTCATGAATATGAATATGCATACCAGTACAAAAGGATATAAAAATAGAAAGAACACACAAAAAACCCACCACTATCAATATTTGAATAAGAAGGCAGCTTTATCTTAATCAGTATATCAATTTATTCACATGGGGTGACAAGAATATATTAAAGCTATTCTGAAGTTGGGCCATTAAATTGCTTGGACAACCTGTTAACCAGTGCTGTTGGCAATTAGGAATGCATTTTCACTGGAAGCTTTCTGTAGAGCCATGCTTCAAAGGTTCAATCTGCAGTATATTAACTTACCAAGAAACATCCAGAGAATGGCTCCTCTGTCATGTAAGCTCATTGCTTCCAACTAATTAAACCTACAGTTCATATTTTTAAGAAGTCAGCGTCCTTCTGTCAGTTTAGCATTTGCACAGCCATGAGAAAGGTAACTAAGCAGCCAAGCTACACTAATCAACACGAGGTTGGCTACAGATATCCTCTATCCCAAAGTCATTTTATTTACTTATAACACTTTTGGTCTAAAGTGTTTTTATTTTAGTCTTCTGCAGCATTCATGATTTTGTACATGTACTCATGTATGTGCACGTACATGCATGAAAGGCAAATTTACTCGGACTTTTCTGTTAAGGGAAAACTTGGCATTTCTCTAGCGCAGAGCTGTAAAAGCTAGCTGGAATGCAGATCCTAATCACCAGAGAAAAACTTGTTGAAAGAAGGGATCCACACCTTGCTGCAAATAGAGCTGTTCCACAAAGACTGGGGGAACAAGCAACAAGCTCAAAAATAAATGGAAAAAAGGACTGATTAGGGTAAAGAATAAGCAGCCTAAGAACAAAATGACAATCTCCAAAGTTTCCATTTCTTTTGCATTAAGGGAATTGAGTAAAAATGGTTCTTGGGGCCTATGAGCAAACCAGAGGAAAATGGGATTATTGAATGCATGGATAAATTAACCAAAACTGCCTGGGTAGTTTGCCTCAGGCTTCAGTGAGGGCAACAGCAGCGAGAAAGGTGGGATGAAGGCAGGATGCTGAAGGCAGTCAGGAGGGAGAGGGGAACCACTGCAACCAAGGAGGAAGCACAGCTCTACAATACTCAGTGCACTGCAGCTCAGAGACCCAGAAAAAGCCTTGCAAAACATCCATATGGGGTGTGATTACTGCAGGTCTGATAGCAAATACATCAAGCCAGACTGGTACCAGAGGATTATAGAACAGCAAATGCAAATGTCTGTTTAAAAGAAAGGGAAAAACTAATTTTGTTATCTAAATGTTGGCTGATTTGATCTCAGGAGTAATGAAATGTTTTAAAACATTTCAAAAGATAGATAATTAGAGACCTGAAGGAAAGAGGGGAAAAAAAACCAGGATAAGCACAACTTGGGTTAACCAGCAATAATTCATGCCACATTTTACCCATATGTTTTGCAAATACAACACAAGATTTCTCTAAACATAATGCGGTAGGCCTCATTTATCCAGCTATCAGAAAACAATGCTGCGATGTTATATAGGAAATAACCAATTCAGTAGGAGAAAATAAAAAACAATGTAAGAATCCTAAGATAAACAAGGAAAGGGGCTAAAGTCAAAAGGTCAAATAAGAACAAGAAAAATGAGGCTGTAGTGGTTACTAATAGATTTTTTCCCCAAGGGTTTATGCTGAGATATATATTTTTAAATTATACATATGCGTATATGTGTATATATATATAAAGTGACTTCAAGAAAAAATTAAAACACTAATCAAGTTTGCTGCATGTCAGTGCAGAGGATGACATCTGTCATACGCTAAGAGCAGGGTAATTTTAAGGACAGGTAACAAATATAGACCCAAATACTTAGTGCCACATACAAAACTGTGCACTCAAGGCGAAAACAAGAAGATTGTACCTGGTACAATCAGGTAGAAAATGATTAAGAAGGAAAAAATTTGGTGTGTTAGATGGAGGACAGATAAGTGACACAGCTTTGAGAAAAGTCTCAGAGAAGCATTTTTGCTGCTCGCATTACACAAGGCTCAGTACAGCCTCACGGCCAGCCCTGGTCACACATGTTCATAAAAAAGTCCTTCAAAATAAGACCCTGCAGACCCCAAAACAAATTTAGGCTAGAAATGAGAATTTTTTTTAATATGAATGGTTTGCCCATTCAGCAAGCAACAGCCACCAAAAAAAAAAATATTTTAAGTGGTACTTGATCAGATTACAAGGAGGACTCTGATGCAATTGCCTGTGATAGCAGCAGACTGGATGTGACACATGTATTTGCATCAGGACAAAAAAATAGAGGGAACAATCTGAAGTGGCATTGGCGTTGCTTTTCTCTTTAAAAGCAAATTCTTCAGCACACACCTGAGTGAAAGAAAATTGGTACTGGTAAACCAGGAAGGACAACTAGTGAAGGAACCAGAGAGCAGGCAAGTGAATGCACAGTTCTCTCTATTCTCTTCATAAAATATCACCAAAACCGCTCCTCAGACATGGGATTCATTTCAAAAGAAGGTTCATAAAAAGAAGAAACAGAGCAGGGTGATAGGAACAGCAAGAGGGGACTTGTTTTGCTTTAAAGGAAAAACAAAACAAATCAGACCTTTGGTGTCACACAATGCCTTCTGAAAACCTGAAAGGTCAGAAGTATTTCTTAATTCATTAATAAACTCTCTCAAAATGTTTTTCTTCAGTAAAAACTTAGCTCCCAAGGTAGATCTCACCAAGGCTTTTCAGTCTGAGCTTCACTACAGATACTTCAATAACATGAAGATGGGGCCACAAGGAATGATGCATTTTACTTCATGGCTAAGTATTTTTGGTTTTAATTTAGAAACAAATTTTTAAGTCCAGTGGAGAGACTTAGATCAACCTACCACCAAAGGCGAGCGCTCCAACAGATAACTGATTTGAGAACTAACCATTACAGTCATATTGCTTTACTCAGACTGCTTTAACAACTCTTAAATAATGCAATCAAATACCACCCTTGCACAAGAAAACTCACACGCCAACAGCCGGGAACCACCAGGGCAGCCTGGATGGCGTCCTTCGCACATGTGGATTCCTGACAATTCATCACTTTTGATTTTTTTTTTTTTTTTGCTTCTGATAATACGATAATAAACCTAACAGCATCCCTCTAGTAAAACAAGAGTTATTTAACCCCTACAAGCCTCTGCAACTCCTAACAGGAATTGAGTCGCATTTAAGCGGAGGAGAGAAGATGGCCTCCTGCATGTGTACATGGTGCAGTGGCCAAAGCCACACCTGACAAGCCACTAGCGTGCCCCAGACTTAAAATTGAGGAAAAGGCACGAAAGTGAGCAGCAAAATACTAGACACAGGTACAGTGGGACGAACAGGCTCCTGACTGCTCATACAAGCAATCCTATATTCTAAAGAAATGAGAGCTGTTTAAACTTATCCTTTGCTGTGTATCTGTTACTGTTGGTAATCATACAACAGTTTTATTGGGTTGGGGCCTTTTGAGGCAGGAAAAAAACTGAATCTTCGTTGCAGCAAATTCCAGAAATGAAATGATTACTATGTAAAAATCACTTTATTAATTCTAAAGTATGTCAGTAGACACACACACACTATGCATTGATATATGTGTATAAATTATTTCCGCTTCTCTTTTCCTGATTTTATGTAGTGCAAGTTCTCCTCCTTTTCAGAAATAACCCTACTTGAAGTTCCACTGATGAAAAGGAAAAGCAAGCCCTCTAAATTGAGCTATTAAGTCTTTTGTATCTCAATCCGAGATGAGCAAAAGATGCATATAATTATCCTCTGTCCAAAAATGATGCATTTCCAGTATGAAGTTAGTAAAGTCCTTACGCTACATATAAACAAAAAAATGAATAATCTACATTAATTGCTCTTTATTGAACAATATACTCCTCTGAACATTTTTTTAGTTTAGGTTGAGCCAGCCCTATAAAGAACAGGAAAGGTGGGGTCAAGAGGCAAAAAATGGAGGGGAAAAAAGCCCACAACCTGGGTTAATAAAGACTGTTCAAGGTAAGGTTGATTTGTACACACACTTGCACACATTCAGTCCCCAAAGCCTTTTATAAGCTTCTATAAGCAGACACCATGATAAAACACTTTTCATTTTGTAAACATGCTACTGATTTCCTGGAGTTTTTCTTGTAACAAAAGCAAATACACACTGCCAGAAATCCTAAGTAAGAATGGTCCTGCAGGAGCTGGCAAATTCCATGAGAAACCTTAAATGAAAGTTCTGCTGAATGGTAATGAACACTCGAGTATCTGCAGCCCCTCTTCCACACGCCAGTATAGGAGTAACTATATGCATAACATCCCTGCTATGCAACCTGAACAGCACATGCATCCGAAGGAACTGCTATGTGGTCAACACAATGATTATCAAAAGCAAAATTTCAACCATAATGGGAAGCAAGGGAGAGAAGCCAGACATCGTATGTCTAAAATACGGCATTAAATAGACAGCTACCACCACAACATCAGAACAGGTTTTGGACAAGCAGCTCAAACCCATTTTCCCTTCCTCACATCAAGAAAATAAGTAACCTTGGGAATCTGGATTCTTGATCTTGAACATAATATCTTTGTTTCTTCTCCTCTCTGCAGTCTCTGAACATTTCTCGTTTCAACACGATGAAGGTGGCAGAAACAAAGAAAAATTTGAACAAGCTGAACGTTCATTATCTTGTCATAATGCACAAGATGCACATGTTCTGAAAGGCTTCTATTCTTTCCCTTTAAATATTTTTATTCAAATAACCTCAAACGCTGTAGAACCTGAAGTTAGACTACAATACCCAGAGGGGAACCCATTTGTTCTCTTTTCCACCTTTAAGAAGAAAACAGGTATTTATATGTCTGCATGTCACAGAAGTACAGACCACCATGCCCTTCCATACTGCTGCTGTAATAACTGACTTATTGCCAGCGTAAACCAGCAAAAAGCATCTGGTGGCCACACCAGATCCAAAAGCCCAGCTCTAGTAGTAGCCTACAGCAAGTAAACTGTAAGAACAGTAGTAGTATTAAAAAAAAATTCCTCTGCATCAGGTTTTAACAACTGTCAATTAGTGATTTTCCAAGTTGCAGGTGGTATGTAAAACTTGGGATTTAATAGGCACTAACCATCCTCCTGTAGGTCACTCTGAACATTTGACCACTCTGTGATGAGTTTTAAAATAATCCTGCCAGCAGATTCAAACCCTCCGTCTGAGAACCCCAGTGGCCATGTAGGAGTCATGAAATTACAAGAAATAATAAATAATGTTTTTTCTTACTCCCTTTTCCATATTCCTCTCAGCTGCACAGAGCCTATTGCTCAGCTGTGACTGGTCAAGCCGAGGCTCTACCTGGGAGTTTTGAAACAGTAAGAGCTTTCAGTGAGGGGTCTTCTCATAACCTTCCTGGAAAGCTACGCCTGCCACGCCAGCTGCCTCGCCTACACCCACATAGTTGCGGGCTCCTTCAAGCAACTTTCCTCTCCGAGAGCTAATATTGACTCTTCCCTATGTTTTCATTAAGTCTATTCTTTATTACAGTTTCTATCAATATGCCCTGTACATTTACTGTCTGCAGCTCCTTGAAACACTCACCAAGCTCTGAAGGAAAAAAGAAAAAAGGAAAAAAATCCTGGCATCACATTTGTAATCTTCTATTCTTCGGCATCAAGGCCGATTTAAGTAATAGGTTACACACCAGAGTCAGTGGCTCATCAAGTTCACATTCAAATCCTTTTAGAAATCTTGATTTAATACCATCTGGTCCTGATGATTTGTTACAGTTCCTTTCACCAATTAATTATAAACCCTATTGCACTGACACTTCAATTTGAGACAGTTCCTCAGAAACGTCTTCTGGAGGAAAAAGGCCCCAATGTGCACTACTCACCCTACAATCCTCTCACACACAAAAAAGAAGTTTAGTTTCTACATTTGCATTTCTGTCTTTCTCAAATGCTCCTTTTACACCTGGAAGCCAATCTATTTGGAAATGGTTTTATTAGTGGCTTTTACTTACAGTCATTAATAAGCTGATCTTCAATCTCCAAAGCAGACTTTCCTATTTCGTCCTTACACTCAACTTTCCAGAATCCATGCCCTTTTCTAGTTTCCTTGTTTTGTGATGGCTTTCTCTTTCTTAGAAGTATCTTTTTACTTCCAGTAATCTTCTCTGGTTTGACAATATTGGCTTTTCCCTCCCCCCAAAAAAACTTTTTTTGGTGGCATAAGCGTGCTTTTCATCATTCTTTAAACAGTATGTAACCATGTATCCTGCAGCCACTTTAAAGTTTCAGTTGTTTCTTTTACAAAGGAAAAAAGAACAGAGAAGGAATTCTTATCTTCATAATTTTCATGTCATTCTCATTATAGAAGTTGCATATGACAGTGATGGGGGTTTATTGCTCTAAAATCGAGCACAAGACAGCTGCTGCTGCAGTGGCTTTACTCTATTTCCACCTCAAACCGACTGCACCAAGACCTAGATTCTCTTCTCAGGGACACTCCAATGAGCTGCTCCACAAAACACTCGTTTAAGACATTTCATGCATAAACCCTGCATAAAACTTGCCTTGACATGAAGGCAGCCTCCGTAAGGGTAAAAAAGGCTGAGTTTTTTGTTCTTACAAGTTTTGTAATCTTTTAGCTGCATATAGTAACTGCTATTGATGCGACAAAATAATTGTAGTCATTCAACTGAAAAACATCACTATTAGATATATCCAGAACCCCAGCAAATAAGAAAAAAATTTCAGTTTCCATCTACTACACCTGGAGAGGTCAGATGGCTGTACAAATATTATGCAGAAATCTTGTGTTGATTAATCCCAGGTATCACCTTTGGCTTCACCCAAAACATGTTCCCAGAGGAAGGCTGAGCAATTGGTCTGGAGTGTTAAGCACGTTCTTCAACCAAAACCTCCAGCCGAGATCCGGGCCCACAGTAAAAAAAGATACTTCACAGACAGACAGGAATATTACTCAATCCATACATTTCAGTTGTGAAAAGCCTACAAATAATATTGAGATTTGTAGTTGTATTGTCCCAAAGACGGGCTGCATGAAAATTACATGATCAGCACTCTATTCTTACACTTATTTTTGCCTAAGAGCAAACCATAAAGCTATAGTAATAAAAAATGAAAAATTACTACTTCCAGAAAATGGTATTTTTTTTGTGACTTTACCTGAATTTTCTTGGCAGTGCTGGAAGATTTTTAAAAGTCCCAGAAGCTAGCGGCAGAAGAAACCTGTAACATTACCCTGTCCCCAAATTGCTCACACCACCTATTTCCTAATAGTCTGTCCAATACAACTACTTACTGCCAAGTTACAAAGCCCTCTACAAAACCTAGACTACAAATAAAATGAGCATAGTTGCTGTAAAATGCTTCCTTAACATACTAGAAATCTTTGCAAGTTTTAACAAAACGGGGAAGAAAAACCAGACTGGTCAGTAACTTCAGTGAAATATCATGAGGAAATTAATGGATTTATCACAGGGCTACCTCACCACGGAGAGCAGGAAGATAGGAGGCAAAACAAACTTGCACTGTCCACTGGAATATGATTACAAAATAAAGCAAAGCTGGATCAGTTTCCATTAATAGTTTAATTCTTGGAAGGCTGTTACTGAAAAGCAAAATTCATTAATATGCCTTCCTGTAAAATAATGGAAAAGCAGGCAAGAAGCAAGCTAGCAAAATAACTAACACGATATCTATGGTCAGAAGAGACTGCTTTAAACATCACACTGTGTTAGTAGAAGCCATTTTTCAAATCTGCTTTTAAAGAACAGCTTTTGTTCTTTTGCTCACTGGAAAATGAGGGTTGTTCTGCCGCCCCCTCCCCTCCCCCCCCCCTTACACAGGCAGAGAAAAAACAACTGTATTCTAGAAGCATACCAAAAGCTGACTAATTCAGGAACACAACTGTGCGTGGATGTCAGGTGAGACCACAGCAACAGTAGAAGAAACCATGTGAATGACTTGATATCCAGAGGTCTGATCTAGTCATTAAGTTTGACTGTGACGCACCAGTTGCGGAAAGCAAGACACAGCTCTTGGAAGAAACCAGGATCTCTCACTTAGGAAGTCTACAGTGGGCTCAAAGGCTTGTCTTCACTTCAAGAGACAAGAGAATAAAAGTCTGAGCATTTTGGTCAAGCACCAAAAAGTCTGAGCACCATAAAAGTCTGAGCATTTTGGTCAAGCACCTTGCTTGATCAACCTGATCTCCTTCTATGACCAGGTGACCCGCCTAGTGGATGAGGGAAAGGCTGTGGACGTTGTCTACCTGGACTTTAGTAAAGCCTTTGACAGCGTCTCCCACAGCATTCTCCTGGAGAAACCGGTGGCTCGTGGCTTGGACGGGCTTACTCTTTGCTGGGTGAGGAACTGGTTGGACAGCCGAGCCCAGAGAGTT
>NW_010512271.1:0-13085 GCF_000687285.1 Phaethon lepturus
AACCTAGTGTTTCTGTGATTCTGTGATCCTGAGATTGAGAGTTAAAACTCCAACATGAAAAAAACAAACAAACAAACAAAAATAATCACAGGTCTGGAGAAGTGGCTGGTAATGCCATGGTGGACGATTAAATAGTAGAGCACCTTGGCTAAGATGGGTACATTGCAGCAGCAGCGCTTATTGAATGACAAGCGTTCTTCATGAAAGGGAATCTATCAGCTTAGCACTTCTTTGCAAGATCATGCAGTGAGGTTCAGTAGCTCCTATAATACAATTACTCTCTCCAAAAGACCAATTCAGAAAACAATTACACACCATTAGCAATGTATTTCCAAAGGCCTCAAGCCACCCAAGAGAGCCAGCAACACAGCTTGACTAAGCTATTGTTCTGTGCCATTTATACCTGTTGTTCCTGAATCAGGAAGAGACTACTGAGAGCTCAGCTCTGATGATTTTACACAGAGAAGTTCAGGCAATTAGAAAATGCAATAAAATCAAGAGACACAAGGCTGGACAGAAAACCCCAGCAGTTTAAGTGTATCACTTAGAGACCCTTGCAAGACCATCTGTAAGGTTTGCCTACACCAGAGGCAAAATAAAGGGGAGAGGATTTTTAGGTGTTAGCTCTAACTCTCCTTATGGAGGAGCTCTGCTACTGCATTTTTCCACACTAGTTATGTTTACTAAGCATCACTTTAAACGGAACTAAAACTTTTTGAAAAGATATCTGAAATATGCGAGTTCACACATGGCTGGTCCAAAATAGCTGACCAAGAATGGCTTTACCTGTAGACAAGCCCTTTGCAGCTGAAACCATGAGTACAGTTAGTTGACCACAAATTAGCTTCTATCCAGACGCCTTGGCTACTGTTGGCAATGAAGGCACGGCAGTGTGGTTTTCATCATGGATTGCATAGTTTTGATTGGAAATACAAAGGATCCTGGTGCAAGCTTACGCTATCCACACCTAAGGCTACACTTGCTGCTTCATGCTCTGACTGTCCACCTCAGCATGTGAAAGCCAGCAAGTCTGTGTCCTTCCATAATACAACTGCTTCTCTTGCAGCCACTTAGTTCTACCCACAGAGGAGGCTCACACTTCCAACTCAGGTTCACTAGCAAATTTAACTGGGATAGTGGGACCCCGTACTGGCTGCAGCAATGTTCCCCTACCCATATATGAGATATTTCTGTCCCACGCGGAAGTGAGGCAGAGTTTATCCACCGCAGAGCTCCACAATTCGTAACTCGGTGCATTTGTGTAAATTCCCACGGATTCCTATTAAAAGTTTGTTACACTTACAATAAAAAGTACCTTTCGCCTCTTCTACCCTTTACCACGCATAATCATATTGACTGAATAACAATACATACATTTACATTCGATTCAATTTTTCTTGATTGCTTTCAGGACTTTGAACTGTAAGAAAATGATAGGACTGTTAAACACCTGATCTTTAGTAGCTTCATTCTTCATCAGAGTTATATGAAGATTACGAAAGTTACAATAAGAAATATTATACATTTCCATGGTTCAAAACATCAAAACACATAGCTTATACCCCTCGGTGATGTTCACAATAGAAGTTTCTCGACCAAGCCATGCATTTAGCAGTTTCTATACTCACTAGTTTTCTCTCTGAAACAGTTTAAAGGACATGTCAAAGATCTCATCTTAGCAGAATGGTTTTCCTGTCTCTAACTAGTCCCCGACCATGGGAATTTATATATGTATCAGTAAACTCTATCTACTGGTTAGGTACTTTACAGTCTTTCTCATGTATCTTCCTCTATTGGTTACTATTACACTTGTATTATAATATCACTAGAGGAACTCACTGTAAAGATTAACTTAGCAAACATTTGGAAAACACGGTTTGACTTCATTAACGTCTTACAAGGACACTCACTGGACACAAAACCACCTCTGTCTCCTACATTACAAACATATCAGCCGCATTCAGAAGTGTCTTGCCAAGTCAAGTGGTTTGTTAGTAAGAACCACTTGACCTCTGTTACAGCAAACTCTTACAGGTTTACTATACTTATTTATCCAAATGTCCAAATTCTTGTTTCCTTTGCAGAATTTATATAAGCTGTAAGGGAGGGTTCTCAGTGGGCTTTTCTGTTTGTATCTTTCTAGGCCTATTACAGCAAAGCATAAAATATCTTGCTGTCTTTAGTGAAGTGCTGCCAAATGGCAGCATAATGAGGATATTTATCCTTTGGTTTAACTGTAGTTATGGATGGCTTCGTAGCAAACTACCTGAGAAAACTCCTCCTCAGAAGGTCTCGGCTAAAATCCAGCAGATTGATGGGACAAAAAGTTTGTAGAGGAGCTTTCTGTGGTTCAGCTAGTGAGAAGCCAATTCAGAAAATGCTGAAGAGCAGGAAAAAACACCACTTCCTTTAATAAAATCACCTAATAAGCAAGAAGTAAAAGAACAGCACTTGTCCAGAGCCTACAGACCTTTCTCCTGTTCTTAATGCTTTGTTCTGCCTTGTTCAGAGGTATGTGGCTTTTGGCAGCCAGGTTATTGACTCATAGGAAGTGAGTTGACAGCTGACACTGTGAAATTTTTGTCTTAAAGAAGACATGCTGCTCCTCCTCACAAAGATAATTAAGATAACATAACAGCAGGGAGGAGGTAGGAAGCCTATTTTCCAGAGCTACGTGCTCACGTGCCTTATAATGACTCGAGGCCTAGATGGGGTGTACCTCTAAAACTGTTTCCCAGATTATTTTCCTCCACATCCTGCTCTGTAGTGAACTCTGCCATTTGTGTTAACACCTTCCTCACAGCTAAAGTTAGCCTTTGGGGGGGAGTGGGGCAGGGAAGAAGAGTTTACTCCTCCCTGTGTCTTCCCAGTCTTCACTTTCTCTCAAGTTTTCTGAGGTTCCCCTGAACCCTGTGGCAATGTAATCTCCCTTCGTGATATTCCCTTTAATTTTGAGAAAGTTTTTTAAAAAATAATTAAGGAAACCTTTTGCTACCATGAAGATGAGACTCTTGAAGGCCCCAAACTTCCTGTCTGTCATGAAATCCATAAAGAAATAAAAAGCCCAAATGGTAGAGCATTAAGGATTTGACTGTTAGAACCTTAGCAAGGTGCTCCCTGGTTTATGAGCCCACCCATACTATTATGTGTCAGAGAAATACTAAAATGCTTTGCTGATACACTTGCAGAAGTAACACATATCTGGTTTTGGTACAAAAATAAAACACAGCGGCGCAACCTTCTAAATAATTTGTGGTTCCCAGATGAGTTTTCTGCACCAAGAAGGCAGAAGATCATTCAGGGAGAAATGAAATTATAACCCCAATCTCCTTCTGTTGAAGGGATGCTGATACTTCAATTATTTATGTGGGCTTTAAATATTTAGCTTGGCACTTATACCCTTAAGGAAACTATAGTTACCACTTCATCATTGCAAGGAGCCCATCATTTATTCATGGAATCAATAGGAACACAAAGCAGCAGCAATGCTTCGTTCCTACGTGTGCACCACAGGGGTCAGGGCATACAGAGTCTCCGTCCTTCTGGAGGGAGCAACCTGATTTTTGTGGTCAACACAGTTACCCATAAGACAGGTACATTATCTTTTTTGATACCAGACGGCTTCAAGACAAGTCCAGGAAACAGGCAGTGATCCAAACAGGAGGCCAAGTACCACACGGGTATCTCGGTGGGCTCAAGTGTGTGCGTGATGGTAGAATGGAGAAAAAGCCACATACCTGCACTGAGTGTAAGAATTGAAGTCACTGAAGATTTTTGGTGAACTACTGTGCTTTTACTGACACATGATGGTAGAGATGCTGACTGTGACCAGATTTCTAGCAGCAGGAACTGAACCTGGGACCTTGTAACCTGAAATCAGAAATATTTATGGCTTCCCTGAGAATCTTGTTTCTAGAAAAGCCTAAAGCAGGCCTATAGAGTGGCATATAAAAATGATTTTCCTTTGCCCTGAGTAACCTCATTTCATGGTAGGGCAGGAAAGTCTAGTTTCCATTGGCATCCTTGGGGAAAATTACCAACAGGCAGATGCTGCTCAAGTCATTCCATTTAAATCAAAAATGAATAAAATTGGAGAAATAGTCGAGGAAAGCTGGCATATTAACTCATTTTTAACAACCAGAGTAGGAAGCAACCTTCCAAAGCATGGTAGTAAAATATAATGCTAACCTATTTTTATTTACCCTTAAAGCCCTTTATTGCCCCTTATGCCTCTTAAATTTTCTTTATAAACAATGGATAAGGTTGGCATAGAATGAATTCAATGCAATCAACCTTGTTTCAGGTTTAACTGGAGAACACCCGGGCAAACGTGTAGACTGAGCTTTTTATACTGTTTGTTACTGTGACTTAGAAGTCTTACAGGTGTCCCCTTTCTCTTCAGAAACCTATACCACCACCCTGTTAGCCTATAGACAGACCCACAAAAGAGCTTACACTGACAATAGTTCTTGAAAGAGCCAGGATATTGATTATCTCTTCCCTGACATGCAGATGGCTTTCCCCATTCCTGAGCTGCATTGACTGAAACCTCTCTAACTCCTCACCTCCCCTCGCTCTGCCACCAGCACCTGCAGTATTTGCAGCTCCTTGGTTCCTGGTCTTTTTGCCTTGAAGATCATTGACAATACATCTGTTGCAAATGTTTGGGCATCTTTGCTTTCTACCATCATTTACCACATCAGCTCCTTCTGGCAGCCATACAGAGATAATTTGACATGCTGTAACGTCTTCATTGCATTTAATTTGTATTATTTTATTTTTAAACATTATCTGCTCCAGGACTCAGATTGCTCTATGCCCCATTATAAACTAGGCAGAAGTATAATGAAAATTAATCATACTTAGGATGGGTCCCAGCAGATGCTAGAACACTACCAATGGAGCTCTTACGGGGAAATAACAGTCTTATGACAAGGAACGGCACATGGATTAATAACTTGAATAATAATTGCATTAATACTCATCATTAAGAACTCCCTCGTTTCTGTAGTGCGAAGAGGGGTGGTGATTTTTGAAAGCCCACTACTTGTGAGCCACCTAAAGGCCTGCTGACTGGTACCCTGAATCTTAAAAAAAAAAAAAAAAAGCATTTCCTGTTCAATACATGTGAAATATATCTATTTTCACACGTATCTGGTATCTGGCATGTAGGTACCCAGTGAGTCTTCTATTGGATTTACTTTCAACAACCCTTTTGAAAAGGGAAGCAACTGACTGTAATAGATTTATTTATTTATTTGAGATACCAAGTTAACGAATTCAGTGTCACTGTAGCTGCACTCTCACTCCTGAAATGTAGATTCCTGGAGGCAATGCAAATCACCAAAGAAATCCCTGATGGAAGAATCGCAGTCCCACAGATCCTCTGGAAATAACAAACAACATGAAGAGACAGGAGAGCCTGCTGGAGCTGCGATTCCCTCACTCCTGCTCTTTCTGTAATTAGATCGGAGAGCTGTGCAGTGACGGATGTAGGGCTGCACCCAGACGGGTCACAGCTCAGACAGCCACATGCTGCACAAGCCAAATGCTTTAAAAAAGCTTAATGTTAAAGCCTGAGGGTCTGTGAGAGGCCAAAATCTTGAATGTTTCTGATTCCCCCTTGCATTCCACACTCCCTCGCCCCTTGGTTTTGTCAGAAATTTTATATAGTTCTATCACTGACCAAGAGGAAAAATCTCAAATAATTGCTAATTTAACAACAAATACAGCAGTCTATGAAGTGGTAAATATTGATGAGGCCAAGGTTCCAATACAGGGCAACATAGAACACTTCATGAATGAAGACTAATTGAACTACATTCATTTTAAGTGAGAAAGAAAGGTCATATATCAAAGAATAAAGGCAGAAAAAATATAACTAATGCTTGCTGTGGTGACCAGAAACTGTTGTTCTTCAACGGGATTTTACAATCTGAGACTGAATTCTCAAGAAAAGAAAAAGCAATTGGGCTCACAAAGCATGTAAGCTTTGGTTCTCTGTGCAAATTCTGGATATACAAGCTGGACAGTTAGTGGCATAGGGAATGATTCCCACCTTTTCTTCTTTGTTTGTTACTGTATCTCATGGGTGGCAGAAAACATAAGTAAATTTTATGTTCAGACTTTCCAGTGTAAATGGAGAAAACCAAACACTTTCCATGAACATTTGCAAACAATCAAGGAAGTCCTCATTTCATTTTCTAGCAAAGAAGTTCTTACTGAAGAATTTTGCCTATGCCATCTCTTACTTATTCTCACATTTATAAAGAGAAATTTGCCTGTAAAAAGGCTCCAGAAAGATTAAGTATCAGTGACTAGAGCCTACTGACGATAATATTTATCCTGGTCCAGTCACCCTTTGGGCTAAGCAGCAGTGACTATCTCACTTTTCTCCCCCTGAAGCTCTCAGCAAAATCTCACTTGTTTTCTGTGACTGCAGTACCATCTCAGCATTGTTGTGTTTACTCCACTAGGAAGTGGGAAAGTTTCAACAAGCCAACATGAAATCAGCTGTAAATTGAGAATCAAAATTCCCTTCATGTGGAAAGAACAGTGGTATTTTAACATGCTAAAACTCCTCGAGTGATGAGAAGCTCGAAATGAGAATTTCTGTTCAGGGATGCTGGTACATATTGGCTTTGATGTCTCTTCCTCTTCCCTTGCCAAACACAGCAACAGAACTGCTTATAGTTTGTATTATTCATCACAATGTTTTCTTGTGATTAAATCGTATCGTGGACATTTCATGACCACATTGTATGACAGAAGATTGCTTTTGGCAGAGGAGTTTTACCCAAAATGCAACTGGGGATGGGGAGGAATCAGGAGGCATACAATCAAAACCCCTACAATTCCCATGCATTACTGAGACAATTCAGGTCCAGACTGATGCCTAAATCAACACAATACAATTTGCTGGATTGTTTTCTGGCAGGAAAATCAAAGTTGGTTTAGTTTGTCAGCTTTGGTTGTATTGGTATTTTCCCATATTAAAGTTTCATTTTGCAAGAACCAACTCTCCTGCACAGAAACACTGACTGAGCAGAGGAGCTACCTTCAGCCCACTGCTCAGCTGAATCCATACCCGGGTGTACAGAACCCCAATAACCCCCTTTGCCAAAGAGGTTGGAGGATGAACTAAGACAGAAGATGGAGGGAGGGGGAAATAGGCAGTCCCACTAATTTCCACTTCATCTTCTTCCTTTTGCTCAGAGGTGATCTAGTAATTAAATTCCTCAGATCCTAGCATTTAAAGTATATCCCTAAAAGTTTGATTCATTCCTTCAAATTTCTTTCTCAAATGTGAACCTCTCTGTCAGTGAAAGAAAAACCAAGGGAACATGACTGCCAGCAGGCAGAGGGTTTAAATAAAATGTACAAAAATAGCAGTGGCTATAGAGCTGGTTACATCCTTCCTTTCCTCTAAAGGAAATGTCTGCTTGTTGCATTACAGTACTGTATTCTTGCAAGAGGTAATTACATCAATATTCCTTGGTAAGACAAGCCTCCTGTCACTAAGTTTGACACAGATTAATATTGAACTGGATTTAAGATGCTGTTTTTACATGATGGGCTTGTAATTATTTGGCTAATAGCAATGACTGTGATAGAGCAGTACTGTTAGTTACTCAAGGAAAATTAAAATCAAATCCCAATTCCACATTTACTGAGAGCTTGTCTAGGAAATTCAGTTGCGTTCATGCAAAGGATCTGCTTTCTGTTGCCACTGAAAGCACTAACGGTTCTTGTCTTCAGCTATTGATCTGCAACACCAGCATAGACAAGCCTGAATTACACGCACACAACCTTTTAGTGCTACCGAGCAGCTGACTGCTGACCCCAGGGCCAGACTGGGCCTTCTCCACAGCAGTAATGATGATGCATCGTCAGGAATAACAACCCATGATGAGCAGAAAGGGACAGAAGTAGCTACAGGAAAACTGTCTCAGTTAAGCTCTGCATCTTGTCCAAAAGGGAAACTGAGACAATGCCAGAAACAACAGCAGTGCTTGGGGGAAGAGAGTCTAAATCTGACTTGTAAACCAGCTGTGACAATTATGTTATTCCTGACTACAGTCAGAAATAAGAAATCAGGCTCAGATTGTTTCTCAGGTTTCTAAAAGTCACTGGTATCTTTTCAAATTTACAGCTTGTCTTAAAAAAGATAATATACAAACACATGCACAAAACAAATTTTCTCTGTATTGAGGCACAGTACCATCAACTCCTGCAAAAACAGCTTGCAATACTGTCACCACTGCTGTTTACTTCTTTAGCATGTCACTTGTAACTTTCTATACTCAACCATCAAATTATCCCTTCACATAAAGAGAAGAAAAGAGAATTACAGCCGTCAGCAGAGAACACTAATAGAAAGGAAGGTTGTAATTCAGAGAAAACTTCTAAAGCTTCAAAATTATTATTTGTCCTTTCTCAGAAACTCCAAGAAAAGTTCATCACCCTTTTGTTAGGGTGACAGCAAGGCCAGCTGGGGTAGCAGCTTAGATGCCGATTTCCCAGTGTGTCCTATCTTGGTCTGACTACTTGACTCATGTTCATTTTCTGGCAAGTAAATCCTCTCAGGGTCTTCGCTCTAAACCTCTAGCGACACAACCCTGAGCTCAGTGTAGGTAATCTACCCACCTGCCCTCTCCACACAGCACACACACACCACAGGGAAGGGAGGTGGCATTTCAATCCTCCACAACAACCACAGCAAACCCCGAAACTCAGATTCTTCAGCTTTTCAACTTAGTAACAGTGGTCTTCTGGAACTGGGTGCATCCCTTGCTTTCCCCATCCCATCTGCTCAGCAATGCTAAACAGCTAGAACAAGACTATTAGAAAGCCTAGATGAGAACTAATTGTTTTTAGAGCAAAAGAAAGCATGCAGTATTCGGTCCATGCTATATTGTTATTTGATTTAGGATTTGACTCTTAGTTAGGGAAGAGTATTTCTTTCTTAATTAATTTCTGCCAGCTTGGTAGATTACATCTCAAACTTTAAAAGGTAAAAAAGAACTTGTATTTATTTTCTTTTTTTTTCTTGCATTGTAGATATTCTTACTTCAGTTGAACCTTTGAAGTTAGATGCCCTGTATTTAACATCTCTGTTGCAATACCTATTACTGACATTACAGAGGGATCACTAAAAAACAAAACACAAACACAAGAGCCGAGTACTAGACCCCAGGCTGAGCCATAGCATTAATGACTCAGGGGAGCTGCAGTGGTTGAGATCAGTACAGAACTGACTCCATAGCAGACATGGGCATGCAACCTGAAACTCAGTCCAACTGTGTCCCTGAGCTTCCTCAGCGTAAAAAGAGTGTTGGAGATTTAGCAGGACACAACAGCAATATTCCACAGCAAAAGCCAGCAGTGATCTACACACAAGTGCCACACGACTCAGATCTCTGCGTCTTCCTCAACTATTCACACACCAATCTGACAGATGTTTCTAGCCCTGATTATAACCCACTAATCACATAACTCAGGATAGCTGCTAAATGTAGCAGTTCTGCCTTACCTCTGTGCCCCTAACACATTCATAAAGATTTTATATGTTCTTTATTTCACTTCAGGCCATAGAAACTGCTGGATTTTTACTTTTACATATCAGATTTAGCAGGAACGTCAAATGCGAAGTTGGAAGGCCAGATTTAAGAACCATAACTTTCTCTGTCCAACAACCAGTAATATCCTGCTACTGACTGTATCATCAATCATTGGCCTACACAGATATCAATACGTATGCTGTGATAAGAGAGAAATTTTTATAAGACACAGATAAGCCAAAAGGCCAAACTCACTTTTATGTCAGGCCACTGTTTAACTGAAAAATGAAAGTTCATCAAGCTGCAGTGTCATGAGGTCACGGACAGAACTGTCTCTCCAATGTCCAATCATAAAAAAATAATGCAAGGCCAGTGGCCTTGTGTAGTATCAGAATGTAGTAACAGAAATGGTTTCTGTAAAGCATTATACTTTGAAGAATCAGGTAGTTCCATTAGTGTACTTACTACTATAGTATTTAAAAAGACATACAGTCTTCAAGAGAATGAATTGACTTTTTCAGAAATATCAGGTGTCAGCCACAACTGGTGGTAGCTATTAGATTAGCTAAGCAGGTCACTGGTTGAGAAAAGTGATCAGATCCTGCATTCTTGCACAAAATTGAAATGTAAGTACCTAGCTGGGGCCAGCCATCAGTACTGCACTTTTTCCAGAAATTATATTCATAATGGTTTGGATATTCAAACAAATAGTAATTGTGATTTAATGGCTTGCACCGTAATTAGCCTCCAGGGAAAAGTACTTTCAATTAACGAATGTAAACATACCGTCTAGTCACACCATTACATGTTCTGCTAAATTTCCTGATTAAGAGCTAGAAGTCATATAGTACAGGGCTAGAACTCATGGCACAGAGGAAAAGCATGGCTGTTACTTGAAATCATCCCTTTTCTCCTCTGCATAGGACAGCCTGGTAGTCCCTCGCATCTACTGCTACTATGGCTAGGAAGGAAGTGGCACTGTTCATGAGTTTGTTGGTTGGCACTGAGCCACTAAACTCTCACCTACGGAGACACAGTTCTCTGATAGATAACCTTGCTCTTATACCTAGATCCCAGCAAGCATACAGCACAAAGTAGATCTGCATATGCTTATGCATGTGGTATGTGAGAGGACTACTAGGGCCACGAAGCACAGGAAGACTTCACTGCCTTATGTTCTTACTCTATTTGTCCTCATCAGCTGACAGAGCAAAATAATTAGGTTGGGTCTCTTTCCCCTGGTGCCAGATGAATGTACATGGAATCATTCATCCTAGAAGCAATTAAAAAGAAAAAAGAACAGGTCAGAGTCAACATACTGCAGGTGTAAGCTGCTTCTGAAATTTAACCAAGGGCCAACAGAAATTGAATCAGCTACTGACTCCAGCAATCTCTGGATGTGGAAGCAGGAACCCCTGTAGTGTCCAAGAGCTGGTCTAAGACCGATCAGATTTCTACCAGGCTGCATTTACTATTTTGCCTCTCACCTGAGTTGTATCAGTTCAGCACTTTTGTAAACTGCTTTTCCAGTGTTTCACACTGGCAGTTCACAAAGGGAAAAAGACTGAGGACTGAGTTCATGTGGCGGAGGGGCGGTACACACCCCCAACGTGCCTGTAAGTGTTCTTATCTGGGAGAGGGGAGGCAAGACTTGCCCCTTAAGCAATGGGCAAGGCTTACTGCGGGATGTCACTTAATTCTGCCCTTGGTTTATTCCAAGCTATGCTTTATTATAAAGGTTAGTTTAGGAGCCAAGGAAGGGGAGCAGAAGTCCAGCATACACTTCTCCTTGCACCTGCTTCCCTCCAAGACAGGTCTGTGTCTTCTGCTCAGGACAACCAGGACTGCAGAGTGGAAAGGTCAATTCTGTGACAAGGCAATTCCTTTCTAGTTCTGCACATAAGCTGAAAAGCCAGACTCGACAGTTCCCTGGAGCTACAGGGAAGTACAAGGCATCTCACCTGGGATTCTAATATACCCTTCTCCAAGGTATTCAGCAACAGGTACAATTTACACACAACAATAACAGCCCAAAGCCACTGAATAAATTGCTGATTTTGAAATAGCGAATGACATGTTAGCAGCAATGCACACTGAACAGTATACAAGAATAAAAGAACAGGTTTCAATACCTCCTTTTATCCTCTCATCATGTATATTTGTGGGGGAATTCTTGCTGCCAGAGAGCTAGCATTTCTAAAAGCATCTTGAAGAGTGTTTGACAAGCAGCTCCAGTTTATAAATAGAAAGTTTTGATGGCTTGCTTTTTCTTTTACCATTTCCACAAAATATGGACTTTACATTTTCTACATTTCTACACTTTATTTTCTACCCATCTTCGATTTCCTCCCGCTAGCAAAAGTAAAAGTCTAAACAAAAAGCAAAAGTAAAAGTCTTAAAAAAAAAAAAAAAGAAAAAAAAAAGAAAAAAAGAGTAAAAACTAAAAGACCAGGACTAAAAAGTAGCATATGTCCAGGGTCCTATCTGGTAACAAATTTCACAGAAACCATTTAAAAAAAAAAAAAAAAAAAAACCACCCTAAACACACAAACGCAACAACAAAAACACCCACACAGACACACACACCTGACTGGGGAAAATCTGCCTGCAGAAAAAAAGGATTCATGTTCTGCACAGTGAAGTTTCTGAAAACAGTTGATACTCTCTGTAAAGACCTCACTTTTCATCAAAATATTTAAGTGCTACTTTAATGAATTTTTTGTGGAAATCTGACCGCACTTCTCTACCCTAAGTTTTTATTAGCCCAGCATTGGTGATGGCAACTGGCACTCAACACAGCTGAATCCCCACTGCAGCCTTCCCCACTCAGCTGTTGTTCTCCTTCTCCTGTTGTACGAACTGCTCAGAAGACCAAGGTCCATGATGCACAACGCTGCCGTGCTGTTAGTGTTTGTTACCTGGCTGTACCAAGCAACAACTTTAAAGCAAGGAGATACAGCTGGCCAAGATCATCCTTCAGCAAAGCTTTCTTCCCAAATCTGAATGCCTCCAACGTCACCCTTCCTGAACGTTAGCTACTTCTGTGCAAAATTTGACATTTTAAATTGCTGATTAATCCATCTTGAAGTGAAATTCTGGACTATGCATTGAAGATGTTGTGTGCAGGTGCATATTCCTTCCTGCCAACGATAGCACGAGAATGCTGCATTAGCCAAGGGACGGGAAAAAGATCTAAAAGCAATACCACATACTTCTCAAAGACCAGACCTGGATTAGACTGTTCAAAAGCATTTAGGTGCCAAAATAAGCCTCTGCCAAAAAGGATTGTGGGCCTGTCCGTACCAGCAGCAAAACAAGTGACCTCTGTTTTTTGTTCACATTTTGTGCCACGTGTCAGATCATTTTTTTGAAGAGTCTCTGCCTTTCTCAAAGGAGGCTGACAAGCCCAGGGAAATTTCCAGTCTTTATAAGAAATGTCCAATAAACTGTTAAGAAACTAAAATACAGATTTTATTTTTTTTTTTTTAAATGGAGTAGTGCAATAATTCTTCTAAAGAGAGGAAT
>NW_010512271.1:13116-30208 GCF_000687285.1 Phaethon lepturus
AAATAGTGAACTCACATATACCCATTTGCTATGCAACTGCATTGCACTTCTACAAGATTTTATTTCACCTTGAATATGGACTATTTAATAACCAAAATGTTAAGGCCAGTTTTCCTTCTAAGAGACTCAAGATTGAGCCTCTTTCAAGAACGCTTTCTTGTGCCAACTAGAAAAAGTAAATTACAGAATAAAACTAGGGCCTGGAATAGATTTTTGTTCCAAGAGAAATGAAAAAAAAATTGAGGCCTTAAAAAACTTGTCAAAGGACAGTTCCCTCCACTGCCCTTGTATGCATGCCCTCATGTTTCACCTACTCCCTCTGGTCACCCATACTCCAGGAATTAGGGAACATACTTGCAACACATGTATGGACCAGGATTTAATTGCAGGATCTCCTGCTGGACTTTTTTGCCCTGTCAGATAATTGCATTTTGTGAGCTTCATACTCCAAACTAGGGTGAAAAAAACCCACACATCTCCCATCAAGGGACCTCCAAGCTTGTGTCTGTTCTGATGAGGGAGACAGAGCTGGACCTTGAACTTGCATCTCCCAGGCCCCCACAGGTCTTGTTGGGTGTCTATAGCCCCAGCCAGCCGGGCTGATTTTACCCCACTGACCCCAGGCCCTGTACACAAAGCTGCTGTGCATGGGCAGATAGCTGCTGGAAGTGGCAGTCTTGCACTTCATGACCTAGTTATAGATTTCTTGGATGCTCTTGTCTGACTGAACTTAAAACCAGAAATTTATCTCCAGACTTCAGAAACAGCCTCCCCCTCCCTGCAAAAAAAAAAAAAAAATCCCAAAGCCAACACTTTGTCTTTTCCCCTCATCCTTTAACCTCTGTTGTTTGTAATTCACTGAATACCAATTCTCCAATTTAAAGATTTTTAGCCAGAAAAAACTCTTTTCAACTCCAGTATTTACTAATCGTCTGACCTTCAGAATTAATTTTCAGGGATGGAAATCAGAATAAAGGATTTGGTTTTATGCATCTTGCTCCCCTGACACAAAGAAAACAACTGCAATCTCTGCCTTTGTTGTTTTTTTTTTTAAAAAAACAAAAATGAAGATGACAACTTTATGTTCATTGTTGCATTACTCTCAATATGCCAATGCCAATTTAGGGTGAGGCATAAACTATCAGTACCAAGAGTTTAAAGGATTTAATTTCTCACTCTCTATACAATGTTGCAGGAGAGGATATTTACAATAAGAACTCAGTTACTGACTTACACCTGAGCTGAAATATTCAGTTCTACTTCTCATAGAAGCTTTGTAGCTTAAAATAGTCTGATCTACTGAGAGAACTATCCCCAAATAGTATATTCACTTCAAATATCAGATAACATAGACAAAGTGTAGGCAGCTAATGTGAAGACGATACTATCAAAGGAACTGCTTGACATGAAAAAGATAAAGGGCAAGTAACAGGGACACCAGTTAAAGAGCTTAAAGATCAAAGCTGGTTCTGATTTTCATTCAGAAAATCAACCTCATCATGTATGAAGTTTAAAAAGGCTTCACTGAAAATGTAATTTTCTGCAAGTGTGACATTTGCTTCTGAAGCCCATCCCACAATACACACTTCCCTATCCAAGACAGCCCCCTACCAAAATTGCAGGGCCATCTGCCATGCAGAAGCAGCCACAAAAGTCTGAATAAATAAGTGCAGATTCTCCAGCTGTGATTTACATTCTTTTTGTGTGACAGGGCTTCATTGCTTCAAGCCAGTCTCCTCTCAGCAGGTATTAGTTGGTCCTGTCTGACTATTCATTCATCTTCAAACCTAATACATGTTCCCAAAAGCTTTCGTTTGCTGGGTACACTTTGCAAGCATCAACATTCAAAGCAGCAACCCTAATGTCTTCGTTTCAACAGAAGCAAATGGCCCTGTTGGAGAAATCAGTCAATTCTAGCAAAGCATCCAACCACCTATTTTTCATTTCTTTGAAACATACTTACTTGACAGGTTGGTTTCAGTATCAGTGCGGTTCCACAAAAATATTTTATCCCAGTTACAGACAGTGGAAAATTCTTCGTCTCCCATTCCTGCCTGCTCCTACTGACCTGCTCCTTGAATCTGCCTCCCTACACAGAGGACAAGAAATTAATTTCCTAGAATTGTGATCTCTTTGAAGTGTGTGCAGTGGCAGATCTAGCTGTATCACTAATGGGCCATCTGGTAAGTGGCATTATTGAAGGAGTTAGTTTCCTAGTCATGTTCTGCTCTTGCTTGAATGTAGAGACATGAATACAAAAGACAGACCCTTTCCTGTCCCCTTCCAGCATAAATATGAACCTAAACAATTTGCCCACTGAGCTCCTTGTTTGAATTCCTAGAATGTGCTCTCTTCTCTTCCATTTATTATGTAGGAACCTATTCTGCTCAGGCGCTGCCTCCATTTCATTTCTCCTAGAGCCAAGTAAATTTTTGGCACTTAATAGTAAATATTTTCTGCTCATTTTGATGTTTTCATAGCATACACAAATCAATTGTCTGGCATCCACCAGCAGCAAAAATACCATGAGAAAAACCAAATTGACCTCAGGATTGAATTTGCCACACCAAGGAGGGATGAATGGACAACAATTTTTTTCAGTGTTTCATAAAACATGGCTTAAGTTCCTGCTCATCAACAAGATAAAAGTAGTCCTTCAGGAAGTAGAAGCTTCCTGAACAAGGCATCTGCTTTTGCTGCACATTTGTCTACAGAGTAATTCTAGCACCAGCTGAGCCGTTAGAAACTCAAATAGTTCAATGTAAAAATAATTTGTGAAGAACATGGCAAGTGCTTCCTAGAATCTACACAGATGTAACTCATACATATGCTTTCAAGTGACCACGAATTTCATGACTTGGTTTTTTTTTTGGTATTTCCACTTGAGTAGAAGAGAAGCAACAAATGACTTCACCAACACAGCCCATCTAGAATGAAGATGGTCATCCAGGTCGTATGGATACAAGGAACTAAAAAGACCTAGATATATAGCTTGTTCTTCCTTGTGAGGAAAAAGAAGATGATTGATACTAATACTGAAACCAACCTGTCAAATTAAGAATACACAGCATCCATACTAAGCTGTTGGAGCTGTATAACACATCTTTCCATTGGGAATGGAAGACACACTTTTCTGGGTGAGGCTTCCAGACAGTTCGCTCACCTGCTGGATACAAATGAACCAGTTTATGAGCAACCCTTCTTCCGGCTTCATAGGATTACTTATGCTTCATAACATATGGTCCTTGAGCTAACTTGCTTAAGTTCTAAGAGTCTTCAAATGAAGCTAGGTATGTTAAATTTATGACAAAGGATAAATCTTTCCCCTTTCTGTTTGCACATCATTCAGCACAAAGAGGAGCCTAGTCTCTACAGAAAGACTCTTGGGCATCAAAGAGCAGGTAATGAGCTGTGCAGACCTATGTTAGCAGATCCAGTACAGGTTCAATATCACAGTTTTACATCTCATCTTTCAGCAGTTCCACACTCTTTGCTGCTAACTCTGTCCTCACACACATTTCAAAACATCATTCTTCTTAACTATAACTCCCTGATGCCAAAGACAGTCAGCAGTTGGCGAAGACAGATGACAGACTAGAGCATGAGATAAAAACAAACTCTGCTGCCCAAGAATAAGGAAGAATTATGAAGCAAACTGCCAGTTCTTTCAATCATGACCAAAGAGTCCTTTGAGCCCATTTGCAAGACAGAATCATCAGTGCCCATAAATGCTTTGTATGCTGCCTCCCTTTGCACCTTTCAAACACAATCTTTCAGTCACCCAGGGCACCTCAGAAACCTATTTAAGACATCACCACTGTTTTGGCAGTATTTGTTATAGCAAAGAGAATATTTATTTTGTCTTCCCTGGGCAGACAACATAGTTAATACAGTGGAATGGTGTGAAGGAAGCAATACAAAAATGAGGGTAGGGGATTATCTACTCTAATAATTCTTTACTTCTCTCTTGAGGTATAGAAATACAGATGTCTTCCTTTTGTGAGATTACATTCACAACTGTTCCATTTAACTTGGTGTTCCTGTGATCATCTTAATTTCTTTACAAAGAACACACCCCTGGCAAGATTCTGGTCTTTAATAACTGCATTGTAATTCTGGTATCTACATCTATTACTCTTTATTTCCATTGCTCACATGTCTTCAAAGGCAGAAAGAACCAAGGTCCCAAATGATGAGATTTTCCACACATCATTCCTAATGATATCAGTGGAGTCACTCAGCAGTGAGCAGAATTAGAGCTATGGTTATAAATTGCTCCTGGGAACAGGAGAGAACATGCAAGATGTCAGGTAGTGATTGCTTGCTACCCTAGGGCAGGGGTGAGCTCACTTAATTTTATGCATCCACAACAATCTTTAGTCAGTGGATGGAAACACACTTGTCAGGTGCAGTTCAGCTTATGCTGCAGCAGGTCAGATGAGCTGCAAACTAACGTACCTATTCCCTCCCTTGGCAACTAAGAGATTCTAAGATTGTAGAAAAGGAGATGCCCAGATGACAACTCAGACATCTAAACTTGGGGGAATTTCTTTCCTATTTTTGTCCAGCGAAGAAGATGAAGACCTATGTAAATATGTCACTTCTCAGCCTTCTGAGACAGCAAGTCCAGAACGGCAGAACTTATGGAAGCAAAGCACCATTACCTAGATTTGGTTTCCTAATCCTAACCATATTACAGTTTGATGTCTGTTAGAGATTTCATATTTAAGGGAAGCACCCATTCTGCACACAGAGACATAGATCATCTTTACTCCCCGGGGGATGATGTGCCAATGATTCAGGTGTTTAGAGAAGAGTCAGATGCTAAGGTCTTACAGCACACAAGTACCAGTAGACAGCAGAAGGGGACAGCTGGTACAAGGATGCTGAGCATTGTCATTGTTCTCAAAAGGTAAGTCTATTCAGATTCTTTCCATATTGTGGGGAACTTCTTACCAAGCCCCCACTTGCTGGAAGATATATCCAGGAAAGTTTGCCCAGTTTGTACTATTCCAACAGAGTCTCAGTGGAAAAGAGAGAACAATCAATTGTCTACCTAATGGGTTTTAAAAGAGTGGAAACATCTGTTAGCATGAGGATGACAGATTGTTGGCAGCTTCCAACCAACTAAATCCACTATGATAGCAGGGTATCCGGTCAGCCAAGCAAACACACCACACAACACATGCAGAGAGCACAGTGGAAACTGGCTATGGCATCTGTAGGTATGAAATAACCCAGCACTGGGCTGACAAGCCTGGAGGAGTGTTGTGCTCCTTTTCCCAGCTACCGACAAGCACCACAAGCCTCTATGTCCTTGTGAAACTCTGAGGTTGGCTGTAGGACTAAGGCAGGACCTTCTTCATCCTAAACTTTGTAGGAGTCTTAATGGGGACAACAGGTCAAATTCCTGTCTTAAAGACAACTGTTAGGATCTAAGTCTAAGCTAGTTCACAGAGGTCCCCTCTGCAGTCAATGAAAAGAAAGAAGTATTCCTGAGGTGTCTGGGGTAGATAAGACACAGTGCTCCCCAGAGAGGCTATTTCTCTTCATTGCTTATAGGAGGGGCATCAGTCTCAGACATCCCATAATTAGACCACCAAAATCAAGTGAAATACCAGGAGGAAACCATGAGCTGATACAGGAAACCATTAGCATGATGGTTACCTTACATCACTGTTGCAGCTACATGCTTGTATGCCTCTCTAAGAGTCTCAACCCCCCGTTCCAATTATTTCTATTTGCAGGGAAATGCCAGAAAGAACTAAAGAACCAATTTCATGTTAATAGCAAATATATGGTACTTATCTAAAGCTTTACATCACCTGAAAAAACAGTGGGACATTCCCCTCTCTATAACGAGGATTATAGGCTCAGTAAATTACTTGTTCACTGTTGGACCAAAAGGTATTGCACAGTGAGGACCTGAGCCCAGTCTCTTGAACTACATTCACTTGACCTCTTCCTCGCCCACTGCTATAATCTGTTACATTCAAATTCCTGTATAAATGAAACAAAACTCTGGCACTTTAATTAAGGCCACCATTTACCCAAGGAATCTTCCCTCAGTCTCTACAGCTTTTGCAGATCCTCTGTATAAGAAGCACACGGAGTGCTGGAATTAAGAGGATGTAAAAATAATCCATACAGAACAGCACAGCAAGAAATACGCTGAGAATCTATCAGTCTGAAATGCATCTGGATACCCTCAGAATGGATGGCAAAGAAAGATGGAATTCAACAGAGCAATACTTAAAATTCAGTTTTCATCCAAAGAGCAAAGCACTTAACAAATTAATTGAGCTTAGCATCCATGTTGAGAGCTCAGCACTGTTATAATCATCACAGGAGAAAGTCTGGCTGAAAGAAGCACAAGACCTGAACAGACTAATCACTACCACTTAGAGGCCAGTAAGATAGAAAACTGGCGGCCCTTGCAATTTTGGTACAACGTAACTCTGGCCTTTGGCTTTTCACTCAAACATTGAACACAACACTGTCCAAGTCCCGTCCCCAAGAAGCAGCACATCTTCAGGTCAGGTATGTGTCACAATTTCTACTATTGCCTTATTTTTCCTGGTTACTTATCAAAATACAATACCCTGGGCAGCACAGGCCTTTCAAAAGGGTTTTCTTTTGTTTCTAGCTGCACATCCTAATTGTCTGCCACAAGCTCTGAGAAGCTCAGTAGTTCTCCTCCCTCACATCTACCTCTTTTCTTTTTTTCCCCCTCCTCTGTCAGATGCTGGTGGGAATGTGTGTGGTTAGATAGAAACCCAACACACACCCCCCCACCACATTGTTTGAATTAACATCGAGTAGATGGAACAATAGGGTTCTGTTCCAACGAACAAGATTTATTGTCCCTTTAAGGAGATACTGACTTTGCCTTTGCCCAGTCAATAACTATTTGCAGTCACCCATAACTCCGCTTACAACCCGCAATCCACCACTTACCTTCCTACCTCCAGTCCCAGAGGAGGTAGCTGTTAATAATTTTTTCTGGATCAGAGAAAGAGTAAAATATCCTTCCCCAAAAAGAATCATCACAGAAGGGCTAAGAGCACCAGGTTGTGAAAAACCCTAAAGTATACGGCCACTTAGTGATACTTGGGCAAGTTTTCCCACTTCGTTGTGTTAAGTATTATACTGTATGCATCTAGCCATAAGAGTATTTTTGATGTGTTCTGCAAAGCATTCTGTATACAAGGATAATTCCATACTAAACAGTACATTAAAGAAACATTAATATTCCAAAACAGGATGCTGAAAGTTGATAAATGCTAGCAGTAAGGTCATTGTGGCCGCCCTTTCCTCTCCAGCTACCTAATGATACATTTTCTCCATGCCTCATTCTCAGAAATAACTGAAACTGTTCAAAATAGCTCAGATGGGAGCAGGCACATATGTAATTTTAAGCCAAAAACATTTGGCAGAGTCATAACTGGAACTCCAGTAAGTGTAAATCAAGTGTCATCGTGTAGTACAAACTATCTCAAATATCCAATTCCATCTACAGTAAGTAATTACTGCAGGGGTCACTGACTCTCCATTTGTAAACTGAAGCGCCAAGCATTTCAGCAATTTTCCCACTGTGACACAGATGGCAAAGGGAAAGCACAGTAATCCCAAGTCTCAGTCCACAAACACACTGAGTCCACCTTCCTTCTACACAGGCAAGTTCTTAAAATCTGAAAGGGATTCTATGGAGCATCCAGAACAAGAAAGAAAAAAAAAATACCAGCTACTAGGAAAATTAGGTTCCATTTCCCAAAAGGAAAGAAAGATCTTACCTAGGGTCACTAGTGTACTTTGAAGCCATAGCATTCAAAAGCTGCTTTCATAGCAAAGTGGAAGAACACAACAGCAAACAAAGAGTTAAGAGAGTCGTTCACATGAGGCCAAACTTTCAAGACCAAAGTGTTTTTCCTCTCTGCTTCCTCAACGTCCTGCAACCAGTTGGGTCACAACACATCTTTTCTGTTTCACCCTGTATGCAGGATCTGACGCTGTTTATTTTCCACATCACTGCTGAAAAAGCCAATTGCATGTAAGTGATAACAAGCAGTATTTTCAGGATGCCTGGAGATACTTATCATAAACACCATGAAGTCCATTCTGGTTTGATAGAAGACAGCAGCTCATCACTGAGCCAAGATTTCAGGCAGTTGCAGAAGATTCAGAAAGAGTTATTCAGCAAACATGTAATCTCCCATGATAAGAAACAGCAACTGTCTGGAACAGGATTTCTCTGTGTAAACTGAAATCAGGTCTGTGTAAAGCTGAATTAAACCCTTGTCACAAAACCGCAGACCTGCCAGTTATATTCTTTGAGGTTAAGCTGGCAGCATCCTTTGAGAACACAGCCTTTGAACACTTTTACTGCAGTAGTTGCTTTCAGAATAACAGCAACAATAAGATGATCTATTCTTCAAAATCCTTAAACAATATTGATTTACAACACCAAATAATGAACTGCACCATGCTCTGCTTAGATAACTGTTTCATAAGCAATACTGATTTTCTACAACAAAGCCGCTTTATTTCCATAACTGTCCCTCTTGAGAAATTTTGTTAATTGTTCTTCCCCCTCTCCCTAGCTTTAATTCCAATTTTCCCTCTCCAGCCTAAGGGAATAAAACCAAATGGTTTTCATCTAGAGTTTGGAAAGCTGGTCAGCTTTCATTATGGCCTCAGTCACTTTTAATCAGCTGCCCCCAAAAAAACAATTGAAAATAATTAACTGAGCTTCTCCTGGGCTTTCGAGTTCAATAGAAAGGTGATCAACTGAAGATAGATAAAAAGACAACACTCCTATCAAAGTCTGGACACTTTTCAAGGTCTGAGACAAGGCTATAACACTAAGCTTCAAAATTTCTGTCCATAACAGTTAAGAACCCATGCAAAAAGTCTTGCAAGATTTGTTTGTGATTTACAAGTGTAGTTCATGTTACTGGTTCCTCTGCTTTGTCCTAGGTATTACTTCTCTAATAACGTGGGGAAAGCCGGTCAAGTGCTCCTGCAGAGAGACATAACCTAATTTTCAAACCTCCCCAGTGCACACTGCAGTAATTTACCTGTGCTGCAGGAAACTGATAGTCGAGGGCTGAGGTGCTTGAAATGAAACATGAAGCCTATGGTGGCTATTCCACATGGAACAATGCACAGAAGAGATGAGAGAAGAGCACCAGAAGCAGCAGAACAGTCACAGTTTCTAAGAGCAGCAGGGAAAAATACAGCATTGCAGTACTTAGCTTGAAGGTTTGAAAGTTTCAGCTTCACTAGATGGGATGAGCTGAATCTAACAGCAGCCTCTGCTTCCCCTTCTCCCTTGCTCCCAGACCTCTCATCTTGCCCTTACGTTGAACGAGCTCCAAGCCTGGAGCAGTCCTTCCCTGAGCAGATTCATCTCTCTAACTCAACAAGCAGACAGTTTTCGGCTAGCTGAATTGACATCAGATGGTTAATGAGCACCACCAGAAACTGGCACAAAGGAAGGATGAACATCCCATTCAACAGTAATGAGCTCGGCCCAGATGCTTCTGGAAGAGGCTCCTCCTGTGCAAGGTGCTGCAGAGACAGAAGGTGGTGATGGGTATCCAATGCACACTGAAAGGAAACCAAGACACAGATCACCTATGGAAGCTATGAAGCTACTGCCCAATATTATCAATGCTATTCCTCAAAATTTAGCTTTATGCTTATGGAGGACAGGACTTCATTGTCATCTCCATCTCTGCACTGCAGGTAAGAGATGGTTACAATAAGCCTTTTGTTATTCAGAAGTAATGTTCTCTGGCTGCAGATCTTTGTAGCTGTGGTGCGAGAAAGGCAAGGGCCTGCAGGACTGCCATCATCCCAGGAGGCTGATGTTGCTTGTAGCTAAAGGGTAGTGTTATTGTTCTTGCTAGCTGAGCATGTTCAGAGAGCCAGTTGTTGGGGGGAATACCCATAGAAAAATGAAGCAGCATCATGGCATGCTTGTATGGTGTTATTATCTGAATGGAACTGTAATAGCAAACTCCTATAAAATGGTCTTCACAAATGGGGAAGTGTGGGCAAGGTAGGTCAGATCCCTCAGCAGAATTTGGATTAGGACTAAAGTCTACCAAGGCTTTTCCCATCACCCACCCATTACACATTGATCACCCAGTGTAAATTTACTCACTGAATTCCTTTGCAGCAGAAATGCACACTTAAAAGAATCCTCATTCCCTTTTATGTTTCTGCCATCTTCACCATAAAATCCTTTATTACTGTGAAGAAAAATCACTCAGAAGCTCTTGGCTGATGCAGTGCAGGAACAAGAAGGTCCAGAGGCAAATGGGATACTGGGGGCATCTTCATTGCATTGTCAGCCAGAATTGCCTCTCCAGCACAAAGCACCACAATGGCTGGAAGGGAAAAGCTCTGTTCCAGCTGCGTTCCCTTGAAGCAGGTTAAATGCATATGCAGAAAAACCTATCCCCATAGACTGTGCGCCTGGCTTACCAGCAATTAAACTGCAGATCAAAAGAAACATAAATGTGGATGTTGCTTTGCTTATTAGTATCAGCTCTGTCTTTGATTGCCTGAAGGCCTTTCCAACAATGTTGACTTTAATTACTTTAATGACAGAGAAAATGATCTGAGGAGTGTCAGCTCAATGGGGCAAGGTCCTGATGAAAATGCTAGGTCTAGGATCATTAGTTTAGCAGTTAATAGTACATTATCTGATGTTAGTGGAGCTAAATGTAAACAGCTACTGAAGCCCAACTGCTGTCAGGATCGAAGCTGGGGAAAGAAATTAGAAGCAGCTTTGAAATAAGGTTGTATTGGTTCTGCTACCCACTTTCAAGAGGGTCTGCTCTTTGTTGATCCACTGTATAAAAAAATGCTTGTAAAAAGAAAAAAAAAGCAAATTTAATACACTATGGGCTTGTCTTAAACAAAACACTCATGACAATTATTTAAAATGAACTTTTTGAAGTGACTGAGTTTATCTAAAGCAAATTAAGATACAGCAAATTAAGGCCACTTCAATTCTTAAGGGAAGCCCAAGCTGCTAAGCAAGAGACCATGCATTTGCTCAGCAGTGTTACCAGTCCTGTGTGCCTCCTCTCAAGCCACAGGAAAGGCAAGATGGAGCAATTTAGCTTCATTTGCAATGAAAAAGGATTAAATTGCATTCTATGACCTGGTATCTGCTGCAGGTAAAAAAACCTCACACCTACCACAACTCAGCTGACACAATTAATTTTCAGCAGGGGTAATGTGATTATGATTCTGAGCCACGAGTATTTGATACAAGGATATAATATGGTTAAATTAATCCCATTTAATTTTTTACTAGACTTGCTGTTCCTCCACTTGTAAATACAGCCATTCTTTGTGCTCCCCTTGTGGAGGATTAGAATTGCTAGTTGTTTCAGCTTGGAATTCAAAAGGGAATTGAAAATAGATGAAACTAAGACTTTTACTTCCCAAGGAAAAATCCCTTCCTGAACTTTCCTCTGATGGCATCATCTTATGCACAGCAGACATCAAAGAGAACTGAAGCCATCCTTGGAGATCCCAGCTCATCAGATGCACAGATTCCTATTTCAGGCTTCATATTTACTGTCTTAGGAATAATTTTGTGTTTTTTAGACAAGTCCTTTGAACAACTTTACTGGTTTGTGGCTTGTGGAAGCAAGCTGCATCTTTTAAATAAAGCTAGAGTCCTCACCTGTTGCAAAAGCCCCCTTAGAGAGAGTAGCCCTCAAATATATAAGTAATGTCTAAGAAGCACAGCCAAGTGGGTCATTACAGAGAATGCAGACTCTTTTGCAGGTAAATTAATTCATACAGCACTTTAGAGGCCAGGGCTATCATGATCTTTCCCAAAATAAGTAAGTTCAGTCATGAAGGACTGAGGTGAAAAGCTAAGCTCTGGGCCTAGTATTCCTAGTTTTTCTTTAAACAGGATTGTAACAGCTATTTAGCATATAGTGGAAACTAAAACAAGTTGCCAAGGGGGAAGAAGTAACTTTCAGTTCTTGCTTTGAAAATGGCTGATAATTGGTTCTCTCACCTGTTCCAATCTCTGCTGCAGCTTCACAGGGGAAACAATAGCACTTCAGGCTTAGCTGCCTCTTCCCTGCCTGTGAGAATGTGTCTCCATAGTTGTCTGCCCCTTAAGGTACAAGTCTTGTCCAGGTCTACCTCCTAATCCAGAGAGCATCTTTTCTACAGTTTCATGTGCTTTTATATTTACTAAAAGGAGTGACAGTATTTAATATTTGTTTGGCAGGTGTGAAGAGGAAGAGGAGCAGTCCCAGGTGTGGAAGATCTGACAGAAAGCATGTGAATCTGAATATATGACAGAGTATGAGAGCAGAGTGCTGGCTGCATTACCCCTGTGAGACAATTATAAATGAGATATACAGGCTGCCCCCATGGCTGTCATGCAGAAAGGTATCTTGTCTTCCCCACACAGGCACCAGCAGAGACCAAAAAAGCTGCCACGCCTGGACTAATAAGGCCAGGCTTTAAAGCTCACGCAACAGAGACTAATTCTTCTAGCTCCAGACGGTGTACAGTTTGTACTCCTGCTGCAGAGCTGCCCTGGAGCCCAGAGCTGCCCATGCCTTGCTTCCACATGGAGATGCTCTGCGTGGCAGGTACAGCACTCCAGAAAAGGGCATTTTGAAAATCTATTGGCTCTCTGAAATTACACTGTCAAGATTATTTTTGGTTTTTTGCCATTTCTATCCATCTATAAATCCAAGAGCCTGAATTATCACCAAGAAAACTACACCAGGTTTGCAAGGAGCTATAAAAACCTCTTCAAATGACGTAGTGCAACTTTGCTGATAGGAACATTGGCATGATTTTACAGCTGGATAGCTCAAAACATTCCAGGAAAGGAAGCAAGTGGCCATGCACCTTATTAGGAAGCCAGTAATTGGCTCATTCCAGTGACCTTAAATACCTGTTACCACCTCCACATATCAGTGGGATATGAGTCTTCTGTCCCAGCTATGTACTGCCTGTGTTGAGCTTCAGGATGGAGCCAGGACAACGAGGACTAGGCAGAAATGAGGGAAGGAAACTCTTCTGCAAAATGATCACTGAAATAAAAATGGCTGTTGGAAGTCTCTGAGTGCTTTTGGAAGGGGGACAGTGCCAGAGGAGGTAGATGAGCAGGCAAAGTGCTGGTGACCAGGTCAGAGCATACTAAACATAAACTCCCTGTCCAGACCACTGATGCTTTTCAAGGGCCTAATACTTTTAGCCATCATCAATCCTTGAGCACTTTCTTGCTACTGTAAGAGGAAAAGCCAAAGCTGAATGCCAGCTTTTACAGTCTTGAGAGGTTTATACTGCAGCTCTGAACTTGATCATAGGTCTATGTGAGTATGCATATGTAATTTGGGAAGTCCTGCTTCCTGGTGCATGAAACATAAATGCTACTTTGACAAAGCACAGTTTCCTTCTCAAAAGTATGGTACTTACGTTAACTCTGACCCATTTGTATTGTAGCTCAGTTTTAAAGGCGTAATGCAAGAGATAAGACAATTTTTGTGGTGGAAAAGCTGTATCTTTTTGTGGTATTTTGCCCACTAGGTTGTCTCTCAAGGCTGGCTCTGGTCCTCTGATTTCTATAGGTACTCTGCCTGATACTAGCATGTATGTTATGTGAGAGCATCACAGGAAGCTCCATGTTGAGACTAATGGATGGAAAGGAATCATATGTGCTTGCAGTAATGTTAATGAGGAAATAACACATGGTTTGTAGAAAGATACTCTGAGAAGGACACACAGGTATTTCTGGGGATTTCTGAGCTTAAGAGAATGGGAGAGGAAAGGAGGAACAGACTGCAGAGCTGAACCCAAAGGATGCTTCTTTGCAGAGCCAGGTTAGCAGTACTGCAGAGCAGAGCCTGACCTAGACTTTAACAGCACTGCAGAGCAGAACCCGACCTGTGTTTAACTGATTAACTGTGATATGGATAAGAACCACCAAAGGTTCTTCTTAGGGATGCTTTAGGATCCGTCTGTGCTGATTGTCACCAGTGTGCTCTGTGCCACTTAATATTTTCCTCATCCAGGTGAAAGAAAGAAGACGCAGAACATGGCACTACCTCTCCCACACCTAGCACTGTGAGTGGAAGGAGGAAGAGTGGAGCTAGGAAGCATGCAGGCATAGCGTGGCCTGTACTTTTTGGTACAAAAGCAATTTTATTTAACAAAGGAGCTCAGACACTTTCCAGCCTGTCCCTTTAAGACCATGTTTGCCAGGGGAAAGACAAACATATTGTTAAGCAGAAACAACAGAAACTGAAACCCTGTGATCTGAAACATGAGTCTGATTCAACAGCCAGGAAATCCTGGGAAAGCTCCATAGACAATATAAAATCCCTTGCCTTGGGGTGAAGGAAAAGGAAACCACCAACATACTTATGCAGACTCAGAAAGGATCAGCCATTTACAGAAAACAAGCAGATCATGTGCAATGACAGGAGTTAAGATCATAATTACTAGGGCACCAAATTTTTCTGCTTCAAGGCATAAGCTGATCAGCAGATGGCATCCAAAGAAGCTCTCCCATTCCGGTGGCATACACAGCATAATTAGCCAGGGTGTGGAAAGTCTCTGACACAGTCACAATAGCCCTAGAGATAACAAGCGACATTTTCTGATGCTGAAACTCTGACTGCAAGAGAAAACTGTACAAATGCAACCATGCTTGAATGTGGAGCAGCAAGGGGTTGATGACCCAGCCATTTATTCCTGCCTGTGTGGACTGGAAAAAACAATCAAATGATGAATGTGTTGGACTGATCCACTTGAAAGTCATCTGCTTTAGCCATAGCAATATGGGAGTTGATGAGTTTACAGCCCAAGGGAGAGCTGTACCAGGAATCTCAGATATGAGAAATTGTGGGGCTTATTGGTGCAAGCAATACTATAGAGAAAAGTTAATCTTTGAGGGGCTGGAATTGGGCAGTGCTGCCCACTTCCAGTGGTGTTGATTTTTTTTTTTTCCCTTGGAAACCTCAGATAATAAAATTGAATGGGATAAGAAATGTGTGCATTTTTTTTCTTCTTTAATTCAAGTGCTTACATAGATCTGAATGCAAATGCTGCTGTGCTTACCACTGGAATTGCTGTATATGCCAAGTAGCACTCTCTGTAGGATAGCACAAGAATTCCAAATGCCTGAAAGGTGCTTTACAGTATATGTCACTGCCTCTTTTCTTTTAGAACAGAGACTAGCTGTTTCTAAAGTGTCCAGAGACTTGAAATGTTTTATATCCAAGAAGTAGTGAGCAGCCTCAGTTTGTTTTGACTTCTAATCAAGTTCTCTGGGCCTCAGAGACAGCCCTAGACTTTCCCCTCTCAAGCTACATCTTTAAACTCATCAGAAAGCAAGTTTCAGTTTTGCAGGAAATGCCAGTCCTTTAAACCCTACTTTCATCTCAAACCCAAGGGAAAACTAGCATTTTCTAATGAAGAAAATAAATGGTTTGTTTTCTTCCATGTGGAGTCATCAAGCCACTTCATATGGATGGTGCTGGCACTTTCATGCATCTACTGCCGCACCAGTTTAAGCTGAATGCACTACACAGATATCTATACTATACATATCTTATCCATTTTGGTGGGATCAAACAAAACACAGGATTACTCAACCATGATTGCTATTGATGTGTTCTCCTGAACAGCTTTTATTGCAACAAAATGGCAGCTTCTGATGAAAAAAACTACTGCCAGCTTTCCTTCTGTTTCCTGTGTCATTATCTGTAGTTGTGCCAGCGCTACATTGGGATCAGCATTCAAGTGGGAAAAGGCTGTACCAATTTAACTTCTCTGCAGTCCCAGTATCTTGGTTCACTCTTACGTCCACCGTTATGGTTTCCCCTACCATTTATCAACCATGTTTAGCAGAGTCACGAACGGCATGCCAGGGCTGTACATGTGGTGTGCTTTAGGGCAAGCAGAACATCCTTGACAGAAGTTATTCCCTTGTACCTATGCCTTAGGCATTGGCTGGTTCCAGCAATAACTGCAGGTTCTGCCATTTTATTACTTAAGAACTTTTTCTGCGCTAAATTCAGGACACGAACCATGGAGATTTCTCATCTTAGGAGTTTAATTACCTCTTTGATTGAAGTAAATGTTGTATCAAGTGGATAGAGGGAGGTCATGGTTGAAATGATCTTCGGATATACAGATGAGAAGCACAGTCTCCTATATCTACCACCGGCTTCTACTGAGGAATTTCAGATTCACCAGCTTCAAAGTAATCTCAAAAATACAGATGAACAGTGTCGTCAGAGGAGATTCTACTTTCTTATTGCTCTGAATTTTGCCACCATGCCCCTTTTTTCTCTCCTTTTTTAGCTGTTTGAAATTGGCTGTATTCCTTGTGCTCCAGAAATTCTGCATCAGAGACTTTGGGAGCAGCAGCTGGATGATGAAAGTGATTAAACAAGCCAAAGGAGTTGGTTTCTCTCTGCCTGGGTTTGGACGAGGCAAACAGACTTGGCATATCTTCATAGAGGAAGAGTTATTAACAGCTCCACAGGGGAGGAGAAACATCTTGTTGACATTATTTATTTAGTGTCCCACCTTCCCAGCCCTGCCACGTTCCTCATAACACCAGATTCAGCCTTACCTGAGCAAAGAGTGAGTGGAGAGAAAATACACTAAGAAATGTTGCAACAAAATAAAGGGAAGAAATGCAGCTTCACAAGTTCATTGAATCTGAAAAGTTTCAGTGCAAATTTCTGGTAGTCTTGGTGGATCAGGCCAAGGGTTGGAGACTGAAAAACCACCTGGTTTTTCTAAGTTTAACTAAGACCTCTTAGTCCACTAGCTGGTATGCCCAAAGCCGAAGTTTTAGAAGACATAGCTTATCAGCCCTAGAAGGTAACTGTCTTGAGCTCCGAAGTAGGTGCAAATTCGAGCTGACCACTGTACCTGCTTACAAAGTTCCCTTCAAGAACATACATCTTAAAAATCAGGAAGAAAGGTTGTTCAGCAACAAAACTTGCCCCTTGGTTCTCATCTTTAAGCTTCTTGAACCAAGTCACACTCACAGAATCACACAGAATCACTAGGTTGG
>NW_010512272.1:0-7039 GCF_000687285.1 Phaethon lepturus
GGGCCTGCGTGCCGTGGCTGCAGGCGCGGAGTCCCTGGGAGCTGCACGCTGCTGAAATGATGGTCAGTCTCCGAAGGATTTAATTCCTTTAATCGCTCTGTGTTTGTTAAAATCCTGCCGTGGCCACCGTGTCTGCAAAGCACACTGCTAGTCTGGAGGTAACGCAAGCCCGTGACGTTGAGGGCATTGCTTCAGCCTGCAACACCGCACGGGCCAGCAGCCAGCAGTGCAGCACCCAGCACATCCACGGTGAGGGCTGTAGGACGTGCCACAGCTCTGCTCCCGCACGCACCCGTGTATGCTGACCCCCAGCCCCCGCAGGGGCACCGCTCCTGCATTGTGGAGAAGAGCGGCATTCCCCTGGCTTCCAGCACTTCTGTGCCCCTAACCAAACTTGGGATCTGGTTTCTCCCACTTAATCACATCAGTCTGCGTTGGCAACTTTCGCTGCTTGGCTGCACGGTCAGAAATACCCTCTTCGCTGTTCAGGATACCTGCTGAAGTGCTTGGTGTCACTGGCCAGCTCTCAGCAGGCAGACCCTGCTTCCACGTCACTGCCACCATGACCTGGTAGCGCCACGGTCCTGTACTATTCCCGTAACTGAAGAGCTACATAAATCTGCCTGCTGTTAATGATCTCATTTGTGGCGATACATACAGCAGTTCCAAATCTGTGCTACCACATGCTTTCTCCAAAAGTACAGGAGAAATTACAGTTCTCCAAACACTCACTAGGGAGAGTACTTCAAACTGCAGGGATGAAAAAAAATTATCTTCCCTGTTACAGAGACAAAATAATCACCTGGGGTTTTTTTGTGTTTTTTTTTTTCCTTACAGAAATTGCTAATAAAGGATCCAAAACCAGATCCAGCTAGCAAAAGTTTAGGAAGGCAGAGCAAAGAAGAATGAAGTAGGAAATATTTGATGAGCTCAGGGTGTCCTGAGAAATGCAGAGGGTGATTTAGGAACAAAGGACAGAAAACAAGGGGACAGTGGTGCCAAGTACACAGCACTGCAGGGATGCACAGCAGTGACACTGGAGCTGATGGCATGCTGGCATCGGGTGGGAGAGGACCTGCAGCATGACCCAGCTGGTTACAGAAATGGAAAGAAATGCAAGAGCAGGTCCCACATGTAACAAACCAGCTCAGGCTATGGAGAGAAGATTGCTCCTTCATAACTGCTCATGCTGCCTTCTTCCCCCTCACAAGAGCATTGTTGCACTCCCACACCTGGACTTTGGAACACCTCCCACTGGAGATGCCCAGCAGCACCCTGCCACCACTGCAAAGCAGGAGCTGAGCTGCTGAGCAGCTAAGCGTGGAAGGGAACAGCTGCCCAGTGGTGGCCCATCAGATCTGTGCAAGTGGGGCTTGCAGCACCATCAGTATCACAGCACAGAGCCTGTGCACACTATTTTGTTTGAGAATGGCCTAGTTACTGCCAGAGGGATCAGGAATTCTCGAGTTTGAATTCAGCAATATAATGTCAAGAATACTGGGACTGACAGACCCACGGCACCCTGACGCAGGCATTGGGGTGTGGGCAACACAAAGTGGGAGCTTTGGGGACCCACTGTCTGACATGAAAGCAAAGACCCCAGGGAGATGAGGCTGCCCACTGGAATGTGGCCATCATTGGCCAGTTCATGTGAAGCAGCTCCATGGATGAATCTTGCTGCAGATCAAGTCCTCAGGTGCAGATGAGCCCCTGCCCAGCCCCGCTGCTCCCCGGTGCCTGGGAGCAGGGAGTGTCAGCATTGCTTGGCACAGCACCGATGGCAGTGCCACCTTCCTCCATGATGGCCCGGATCGGGTGGGAGGAGCAGCTCCCCCAGCTCCCTCTGTTCCGGGCTGTGAGGTCACCCTGATCTGGTTGCTGGGCCAGGAACCTCTGCACGTGGCAGTGGTGAGGAGAAGCGTCCCCAACCATGGATCATCGGGTAGGGCTCAACCGGGCATGTCTGGCACTGGCACGCCTCACCTGGCTACCTTTTCTCTCTGGTTTAGAGCACAAAGTATGCTGGCAGAGACAGAAGATGCTCCCAGGGAAGCTACTTCCCCTCGCTGAGACCATTTGCTCCAAGGGGGTTTGGACCTTCTGCCAGAGGGGTCTCCCCCAGGACCCAGGATAAGCAATGCCCCAACACAGCATTATGGATTTCCTTGGTAACCAGCTGCCTGTCTGCCAGGCTGGCAGTGAGTGGGCAGCACTTTCCACCCTGCTGCCTGCCTCTGCATCACTCCTCAAGGACATGGGGAGAGGTTGTGTGAGACTCGGCTGAGCAGGAAAAGGCAGCAGAAGTCAGCAAACAGCTTCCAGGAGTGCGGAGATGACTCCCCTCACCCCAGGCACCATTTTCTCCTCAAGAAAGCAAGGCTTTGGGCAATAATCTAGCCATTTGGGGCCCTCAGGTATGCTCAGCTCCTGCACTTCGCCAACAGCAGCTTTATGTCTTCTCTGTGGTGGGAGTGAAAGGGGCAGAATAGAATCCATCCCCTCCCACAGCTCTGCTTGTGTTGCTGCAGGATGACAAGTCAGCCCAGTCTGAAATTTTTTTGCAGTTGTGGCCATTCTCTGCTCAGGTGTTACCTAGAGCAGGAGGTGGTGGCATGGTTGTTCTGCATCTGGTAATTTGGCAAACAGGAGCTGGAGTGTATGCAGGATGCAATACTGTCCACTTCCAAAGTACTCTCCCAGTCCATGCTTCTGCATTCTTTGCTGTTGGTACCACTGCAGAAGAGAACCTCTTAATACTCTTGCACATCTCAGCTTAGCAGCCAGTTGTAGGCTTGGCTGCGCCTGCACACAGAACAGGGTGAACAAGGTAGCTGGGGAAGAAGTGCCTTGGATGGGACAGGGGCACCTGGACTCCCAGGTCCTGCCGCCACCTCTGCTGTGTCATCCTAGGGCAGCTGCTGAAGCCTATACATGACTAGATTTAAGGCACGTTCACAACCCAGCCTGATCCTAGTGGGGTGTTGTTGCATGTGCTAGCTCAGCATCAATACCCTGCTAAGGGAATTGGAGCACAGCCTCCTACACTGTCCAGCAAAGTTGGCTTTTTTCCCTCTTCATGCTGCAGTGACCCATCTGCTTTTGTTTAGAGGGTGCTGCCTGGACAGATCTTGTTCAGTGCCCTCCAGCTGCACGGCTTCCCACCCCTGCTGGGCAGAGGAGAAAGCAGAGTCTCTCAGGAGCTGCTTGATCTCTACACAGACCCCCGGAAGCAGAGGAAGGTGGTGCTCATTGCTTACCACCAGCTGGTCTGTTTCAACATCAGCCACAGCAAGACCCCCATCATGCCAAACACCTGTACCGCTGCATTGAGGTCCGCAGGGGCTGCTGGCCTTTCCTCCTCCCATCGATATCCCGGTTCCTGCACTGTATCCTCCACAGGCAGCCTGATGACAGCAGGCTTGCAGGAGCATCTGCCACGCAGCAGCAGCAGCAGCACTGGCAGTGGGACACAGGCTCCCTCCCAGGCACGGGGGAGGCCGAGCTCTGGGAATGGGCTGGATCAGACTGGCTTTCTGCCAGTACACAGGCTCCGTGTACTGGCAGTCTGGACAGTCTTTGTCCAGGGTGGGATGAGCAGGGACTGTAAGAACGAATTAGTGCAGAAGGGCTGAAACACTGGGGCCTAAGCTCTCCTGGGACTTCTTTCTCAGATGGGCAACTGTTCCCCAACAGCTTTTGATGGTGGCCACTTCACAGCTTTTCCAGTGCTTTAGGTGCCACTTGTCAAAGGCAGAACTCTGTTGCCAGTGTACCGAAATGAGGACCAAGCTTGTCCTGAAACCCAAGGTCCATGGAGCAGTGCATCCACAGTACACAGTGCACCTCTCAGTCCCCTTTGCGAGTGCATCTGCCCGTGGAGTTTGACAGGCAATGAGTCAGTGTCCTGCGTTTTTCTCAATGACAAAACTCAACCAGTGTGTACATAAAAAGCATCTTCTTCCTGATGATCCTGAACACCCTTATCCTGATGACCAACAACAGTGAGCATGAAAAGCCTCTCGTCCCTGCTGCACAGAGCCAGCCTGACCCCGCTGCTGCTCCAGGATCTGCCAGGGCTGAGCACTCCCCACGTTAGGAGGGCTTGCTGCATCCCGTGACACACCACGGCAGCAGGCTTAGCGCTGCTGCCAAGGGACACTCTGTGTGGTAGTTTTGCAGGACATGCCCACAAGAGCCAGCACTAGTGATCAAATTCAAGTTAAGGGTTAATTTCAGATGGCTGCCTTCCCTGGCCACAGCCAGCACAAAGTGGCAGCCTTTCCTCATGCTGTGTCTCATCCCATCCTCCCCAGGACCTCTTGTCCCCAACTAGCCTTTGCCCTCAAATCTCAGCCTCTGAGTGCTGCCTCCCATCACAGCCAGTCTGGCAGCTCAGCTGGACACTGGGGGACAGTATTCCGTACTGGCATTTCCATTTCATCATTCGTTTCTCCTTTGAGCAGCATGCTCCTGCCCTCACCCTGTAACCTGGTTCCTCTTGCTGACTGCTGAGTTTCAGCAACTGTCCCCTGTGCCCTCCAGAGCTGATGAACGAGACCAACGTTCACCAGGTGTTCACCACTGTCATGGAGGCAGTCATCTGGGCCATTTCCAGCATTTTTGTCATCGATATTGCACGGAACTGGCTGGTCAGCTTCAGAGGCTACTGGAAAAAATGCATGGAATGTCTGCAACTTCATTGTCACCTTTGTGGTAAGGGGCCCTGGAAGAGCCCCAGGGCAGTGCTGTGAGGGGACAGAGCTGGCATCAGCTCCCTGCCCCAGAGCCGGGGTACAACATGGGAGTTCCTCCTCACCCTGTGAGTCCCACAGTCAGGCTCTGGCTGCTCTGGTCAGCAAGGAGCCTGCTGCGCATGCAGGGCTGCTCCAGCTGGTGCTGTGCTCTCCTGCCAGCTTGGCTGAGGGCTCTTCTGCCCACCTGCCTCTCTAAGCCTGCCCCAGTACCCACCTTCAGAGCCACCACCCTGTAAGAGGTCCTTTCCTTGGTGCAGAAGACAGGAGGCTGGGTCCACGGGGCTGCCCAGGACCAAAGCTCGATAGCAGGGATGACCGTGGAGTGGATGCCTGAGGGTCTAGGTCTGATGCGTGGCTGCTGGACAGCTGGTGCAGGCCCTCCGTGCTCAGTCCCCTGGCCAGGAGCCGTGATTGCAGGCCAGGGCTGCCACCTTCCCTGTGCTGCTGCATTCCCATGGGACAGGCATGAGGCAGAGGGCTGCCTGGGCCAGGCTGCCTGCTGGGAGGCCACATTCCATTTCCCTGCTGCAGTCTTTTGTCCCCCGAGATCCCATACTTGTTCCACATGGTGGAGGAGTCTGTCTTCAGGAGGGTTCACGGCATCTTCCATGTCCCGCACTCCCTGAAGCTCTTCTGCAAGTTCTGGCATATCCAGATGATCCTCATGTCCATAGCAAGTGCCCTGAAGGTGGACTGGGCACCTGGCAGTGGGGTACTGCAGCAGTAGGAAAGCACTGCTCTGCCACCTCTCCACTGCACAGCTTCCCCTTCCACAGCTCAGCTCTGACCAGTGGTCCTGTCTGCACCCTGCCCTTTACCCACTGCTGCCTGTTTGCTGCCCTACCCTCAGCTCTTCCCAGAGCTCAGTGCTCCCGGCTGAGTCCCAGCACCCAGGATGAGCTGCTGCCCCATGCAGCAGCACCCCATGTCCTGCCCCTCCTGACAGCCCTGCCTCTACCCACCAGGCCATGACCTACATCCTTCTGTTCCTGCTCATTTTCTTCTACATCTTTGCTATCTCCAGGATCATCTTCTTTGAGGACTACACCCACTCAACACTACGCAGATCAAATCTACAAGGACTAATTCAGGTACAGAACCTTGGATACGCCTCCATGCTGCAGCGTGCCTGATCGCTGGCTGCCCCAGGCTCCTGCTGCTGCCCTCTCCTGCCCAGCTGGAACTCTTGGCACAACTGGGGCTGTGATGCTGGTACCAGGCACTGGCACCACCCAGGTGCTGCACACCTCGGCCCTCTCCTCAGCAGTATGTGGGGAGGGAGGGTCGCTGCCGCAGCTTGGTCCGCTGGAAGTGCTGCCCAGAGCGCTGCTATGCATGCAGGCACCAGTGGGTGCAGGCAGAGCAAGGCTGGGGCAGGGAGAGCTGCCCTGCAGGGCTGAGGGGATAGCCCTACATCTTCCTCTGCCGACTCATTCTCCAGCTTCCATCAGGAAGACAGCCTCCAGCACCTACGAGATCTCTGCTGTCCCACTGGTCTGGTGGAGCCCTGCTACACCTCACAGACCCTGGGCAGGAGCGCATGACTGTCATACCCTGAATGCCCGCACGGGACGCAGGTGCTCGCAGGCTGTGTGGCCCAGAGCCAGGCACGCTGCGGGTCGCCAGGCTCTGCAGGGACTGTGCTTCACCCTGCCCCACCTGGCAGGGTGATGCATGGGATGGGATAGCTGATGGATGGGAGCACACAGAGGCCACACGTGACAGAGCCATTTTCTTCTTGCAGTAGCTTTACCAATGCCGTGATGACTATCTTAATTCTCTTCACCATGGACCAGTGGTTTAATCTGCTTCAGGAAACTTGGAAGGTCCCCAGTTTGAGCAAGTTCATCAGCAGAACCTACATCATTCTTTGGCTGCTGACCATGTCCTTTCTCTTCAAGAACATCATTGTGGCCATCATGGGTTAGCACTGAGCCAGGGCCAGCCATTGGCCTCCTTCTGCAGAGCCCCTGCAGAGAGCTCACAGTGTGCTTTTTTGTCCAAACACCAGCAAGACAAGGCCTGTCCCTGCTCCCTTGTGGGGTAGCACTTGGCTCCCGACAGCGGGGTGGTTGCTGCCTTCCACCACAGTGAGCACTGAGAGTTCCAGTGGGACATGAGCTGAACAAAAAGCAAGAGCATTGAAAGGGGAGCAGAGTCTGTGCCCCAATCTCTTGCTCACTTTGAATCAAGATCTCTCACAAATGTGAGCCTGGAAACCAGTGCCCAGCTGTGGTTTCTCTCCCCATGTTCAGAGCTGGGAAGAGCTCCCTGGGAAGAGCTCC
>NW_010512273.1:0-9870 GCF_000687285.1 Phaethon lepturus
CCGGATTTAATGCCATTCACCACGACTCTCTCAGCTCGGCCATCCAGCAAGTTCTTTATCCAGTGAAGAGTAAACCTGTCTAAGCCACGAGCCACCAGTTTCTCTAGCAGAATGCTGTAGGAGACGCTGTCAAAGGCTTTACTAAAGTCCAGGTAGACAACATCCACAGCCTTTCCCTCATCCACTAGGTGGGTCACCTGGTCATACTGGAATACTGACCTCAATCTTCTTCATGTTACAAAATTAACCTGCCCTACTCCTGAAATTCAACATCTAACCTCCCTTTATAGTTATTTTTCTACTACTGAAGGCTAACCCATCTTCTATGAAATAGTTTGTCCATTTTTTAGGAAATCTGCTGTTACCAAGTTGCACATGATCATAATTGGTTTATAACAGGTAAGTAAATGATTCATAGATTTATTGCCAGTATATCCTTCAGGCGATGTGTAAGAAAATCCTTAGAAGAGGGAGGAAAGGGCTTCTGTACTGAAAATCAATGTCAGCACAATCATTTCAGACTTCTGGAGAGTGATGGCGAGTGGCTGGAGTTTCACTTGTTCACCTCATCCACTGAAGAGACTGTGTAGGGCCACCACAAACACTGCCACGGGCAAGCACCCGAACTCCTGCATGTAATGATGGCAAGAGCAGCGCTGGAAGGAGCCAGGATGGTCTGTGTAAGCAGCAAGCAGGGATATTGTCCTCCTGAGCCTTGTATTCACTTTTGAAACATGCAGTAAGAGCCATACTCAGTTTAGTGAATAGCTCCTGTACAGACTGTGGACTGAAAATTTCTTCCAAGAAAAAAAAACTTACCAAATTGTTAGATGAAGCCACGTAGCTAAGCTTCTCTTAGAAGGACATTTCACACACATGCCCAAAAACTATAAAGAGTAATTCCCAATTCTGTACTCCCTACAAGCTCTTAGCTACAAATAAATTAAGGAGACTTTGGGATATGCCAGGCCTTTCACCCCAGGGTTCTCTGCACTCACTCTTCTGCGGGCTGTGTAACAGAGCAGCTCCGAAACGTTTTATACCACTGATCACTCTTCAGGTTTTCTCATTGACCCCTACCAGCAACCAGCTACTGAGCACTTACCATAACCCCAGCGATGTCTACAGTTTGGAAATGCTGGGTTGATAGCAAGAGGATTGCAGACAGAAGAGAGGGTTGTAGAGGGGGTTGAGGTACCAAAAAAAAGCTCGACCTGGCTGAAAATAGGAGCATCGGCAAAGGCGGTTAGTGAGGAGGGAAAGGAGTTGGGGGGCGTGGGGGGCAGATAACAGAGCACAGAGGCTGAGCAGTAATGGCACCGAGCTTTAAGGTACAGTCGTCTCGGAAACTAACTCCCAGAAAAGCTAACAAATGGAGCAACTAAAACATATACAGTTTTGAACACTTGCACACATACTGGCATGGTGAGCTGACAATCCTGAGGTTTGTTTACATTGGGAAAACTTCAGAACTTCAAAAAAGGCATTAGCACCCAAGCCACATCGCAAGGCTACAGCACCTCACTGGGAAACATCACAGGACCAGTCTGCAGTGCTTACCCAAGAAGATGCATGCGGATCACAACGGGAGTTTACTGGAGAAAAAAGCTAGGGACATCAGAGACCTGAATGCCCTTTCAAACACCATATTTGCAAGACAAAAAACACCCATGTGACCTGGACTGTTTAGAAGCAGATATAACTGCTTATGTATCTTTAAAATGTCAGCATTGCTTTGCCTTTTTTTTTTAATCAGTATTTATGCTGTCCTTGAAAATATTCTGTTGCATTTAGAAATTAGAATTTCACAGCCCTCCTTGTATCTGTGATTTAGAAATGGAAGTACTTGCACTGTGAGATGGGTTTGCAGAATTCAATGAATATGTTGGCACAGAGACAAAAGAGCATGTTTGGACAACCTGGGCATTAAAAAGGCCCTCCAGCTGCCTTTAACAAACTTGCCGGTTTCACCTTTATTGAGGCTTCCTTCTGGAACTATTTTTGAGAATTCAGTCTGGATTTCTCTGAAATCTTCAAATGTATTTGAAAAATGAAACATTCAAATAGGACCACAGGAATAATTCATCAGACAATAAGCTTCTATATACTGAATGCCCTGTGCAGTCAGAGACAACCGGGCTGAACCCTGTAGCCACAACCAGCTATGGTGTCTACAAGTACAAAACAGAGTTCTCAAAGGAAAAAAAGGCATCATTCAGTAATCGGGGGCCACAGTTCTGACTGGTGGTCAGTGACAAAACAAAGGTAATTACCATCAATAAAAAAAAACAACGGATACCAAATGGAAAACAGGCTGTAGCCAAGTATGGCAAGACTGACCACCTGAGAACTGAAAGACAAACTCTCATATTATGAGTCAGGTGCAGCAAGAATGACTAAACATTGATAGAAACTCCAAACTGCAAGCACTAGATCCTCTGTTTCTTGGTGCAGGCAAACTGCAGCTAGAAGTATTTTAGGAAGGTAACCACAGGTAATAGCTTTACTGTAGAGATAACTAGGTTAAATTGAGCTGTGTTATGAAGGAGTGAGACTGAATTATTTAAACTTCCTTTCTGGCCATATGTGCTGTGAATGTCTGATAAGTCACAGGAAGAACATGCTACTTTTAGATCTCGACTTTCCTGCTCCAGAGCCGTTGTCTCTCCTGCTCAGCAAACAGGAAAGTAATGCTTATTGCTACCGGCAAGCTGAGAAACGTAGGTTCTGTCTTAGCTCTGGTGCTGGCATGATGAATTACTTTGGGCTAACCATTTAAGCTTATAACCCATCCTTTAAAACAGCCCTAATGATTCCACACTCATTTGGGAGGTGCTTTGGAAAATGGCAATGCCACATAGACCCCATCCATGTCTGCCTGCAACATCACAGACTCCAAAACCAGAAAGGTCTGTCCAGGCAACCATGATGACCAAGGTCTGTGGTCATCTGGGAGACAAAAATACTCTGGAAATATTGTGAAGAGAGCTCTTGAAAAAACATTGCAGCTGGCGTCAAATGATGAGCTCATGTGTCATCAGCAGTGATCAGAGCTGCACAGGCTTGTGACCCACAAAGCCGTGGGAGCTCACCAGCACCCAGTGGCACACTGAGCCGCACCAAAGTCAGTGGAGGCCTTCTGGTATCCTTCCCCACCTCATGTTCCTTCCATGGATTTTCTTCCTAATGAAACTTTTCCTTTCCTCAATAATTTCATAAAACTTTATATCCAAGTTATATTTTCTATTTATACCCATTTTACCCATTCATGGTTTCAGAAGAATTCTAAAAGAATTGTAGCCCATACATTTGCCAAAATTTGATAAATCTGGTTTCTGTTCCAAGGTCCATACCAAGCAACATGGAACAGAGCTGTCAAGCCCACACTCAGACCTCTAGCTTCACTCTTCCACCTTCCTCTTCCACCTCTGGAAGCAATCTCTCTGATACGTGCCCACAGCGCAATCTCCATCTTTCCTTTGCCTTGCTGTTCCCTGCCCTGCTACTCCCAGACGCAGCATCCCTTCCCTGGGAATCCACTGCCCTCAATACCAGTTAGAAGAGTTCTCCATACACAGGGTCTCACCTATTGGCACTGAGGACCTTGTGAAAAATGAACCAATATTAACACCAGAAAGCCATTAGGTGACCATGGAAGCAGTGGATCTTTTCTTCACACAAAACTACACCAGGAACCTGCATGCTGGGGTGTTCCTATGCTGCTCAGCTGCAGCATGAGCCCATCTATGCTCAGGGCAGCACCTGATGGAATCAGAGCACAAAGGAGTCTGTCATTTAATCCTGGATTCATCAGCAAGGTCCAGAAACCCCAGTTTTCACTCCAGAAAGTGAAAGAGGAGCAAGATATCACAGCTGACAAACCACAGCACCGAAGGGGGACTGGTTCCTCCTGCACCTCCTGGAGCTGAGAAGACACTTCCTCACACAGTAGCTGTCAAAACCTTGCTCTGAAATGGCTCAGCAAGCTTTGCCTCAGCCTTGTCCTAGCTTGTACAGCTGTGGACAGCTCTGCGCACTCTCCATTTTCCCTGGGAATTTCAAGAGCTCGTGTGCACCCAAAGGCCCTCCTGGAGCACACGATGCTGTCCCCTTCTGCACCCATGATGTATTGGAAGGGCCCCTGTCCTGCCCTCCCTCCCCTCTCACGCTCTCTTAGCCGGTGGCTAACAGAGCACGATGGGGGAAACACTGCAAAGGAGCCCAACGGTCAGCACATTTACGCAGTGCCCAGCGTCCCGATCTCTGCCGTTCAAGCACACAAGCACCCTGTACTAGGCTGCCAGGATGCCACAGCTGCTGTTCCAGCCGTGGGCTGAGGTGTCGATCCAGCATTTTCCAGCTGCCAGAGCAGCAGATTTTGACTCCAGGTCCCTTTGCAGGACACTCGCTGGTGCGAGCTGTGATTGCTCAGCCTGAACATATTAACCCAAGAGCACTAAAAAGGTTTATCTGAACTTGGGCTAGAAAGAAAATGACTAAGAACCTTTGGCAGGTGGGGTAAAACCTATCATTAATTTTAGTGGCGAATGATCTAAAATATATACACACGTTGTCCTTTTATAGAGGGACTGGGTTTCTCTATTGCTGCTTTAAAAACGTCATGCTAGCTCCACCTAGCACATCGAATGCTTATATTAGCTGGTGAATCATTCAGGATTAAGTATGGTCACTTTTGTTCAGTTTGATCAACTAGTTAATTTTTTGCAATTCAGACTAATGGTTCCATTTAATTCCTTTCACAATATCCCATGGGAAAAATATGGCCTTCAGCTAATCTCTTAAGGGTATATTTACTAAGTATGCAAAAGATTTTACAAATAACTGAGGAGGAAGACGAAACTTTGTTATGCATCGCATATATTTTAAAAGTCCATTAGAGTCCTCCAGATTTATCACGTTACCAGAATCCAGATGGATTTTTAACACAAGTACTACTTTAAAAGTCAATGCAGAAATCCAACTGACTGATCTGAAATTGCCTGGACAACAGAAGTCCTTAGACCACCCCTTGCAAACGCTGCCTAATGATTCATACCTTGCAAGCTCTGGCGACCCTAACTGGATCAATATTGTCCCATTAAAAGTTTCTGCTCAGTAGCTAAGCAGTACAACCACTAAAACAGGATTCCTGGAATACTAATTCCAAAGAAAAGGCAATCAGACATAATACTACTACTACAGCCTGCCTAATTTTTTGTGATTGGCTCTGCACTAAATTTAACAAAAGAAATTGTCAATCAACAAACAATATTTTTGACAACAGACAAAATAAAAAAGGTTTTGGAGCGGGACAAGCATTGAGGTAAGCCATGCACTTACCTACACAGATCCAGGAGGGATTACTGTGGCATCTAACAGGACAACTTCCCTTCTAGCAGGGCTAACAAGGGGTAGCACTGCTGGTAATTGCCTTTAAAGCAAGGAAGAAAGCCTTTTCTGTGCCCCAGATGTTCTGTGCACTCTGCTTAGTCATTCAGATGGACCAAGTTCTTGCTAAGCATCCAAATGTAAGCAAAATATATTTTGGGGGATATTTTCCAATGTCTCTGTCACAAGTTTCAGAGAAAACTTCGCTGCCATTCAAATGGCTGGTCCTACAGGCCAGACCATGATGTCTAGGACATTCTTTTCTGGCTTCTCTCTGAGTAAATCAGAAAAGGCTGGGAAGATTTAAGGGCATCATATGAAGTTTACATCATTTTCACGTCCCTTCCATGGGCTTGGGGCTTTGTCGTTCAAGGGGTTTGTGGTTCAAGTCCATGGGCTTTCTCATCAGAAGGATCATTCCACTTTTTCTGCATCAGGTGACAAATGTGCTCGGAGGTGTGGCATATCATATTCCATATTCCATATGGAATGGCCCCATACAAGGGGTAGAGCAGGGGTGTCCGGAGAGCAACCTGCGTCTCTCCAAAATCTCAGTGCCGCCCTGGTCAGTATTAAGCTCAAGCACTTCTGCTTAGAGGTTAAATTGAGGATCTAGGGACACATAACAATGTGTTGAGACACCCACAGGAAGGGGAGAGTGATGGGCAGAAGTTACTTAGATTTGTGGAAAACGAGCTAAAGCAGATGACTCCATAGCCTTTTGCACTTAGAAGTAGGGAGACACAGCATAGCAGCAAAGACATGGCAGACACATAACAAAAGCCACCACAGATCCTCAGGATAGTGTATTACCCACAGGAAACAGGCCGCTCTGTACATACATTATCAGCAATCAGATTTTTAATATTTGCATTTGAAAAAATATAACCAAATAGGAAAAAACACTTTGAAGATTAGGCCTTCTGCAGAGATAAGAAAAAGAGCTGATATAGACCTTTGTCACAGCACTGAATAATACCAAAGAGAACCAGAGAAACACAGATCAGAGCGTACTCAACCCACAGGGATTTAAAAGCCAGTCCCAGGCCCGAAAGCTGCACTACCTTCCCGACGTGGGAATCCTGCTCCTGTTTTACAAATGCACCGTCTCTGCTGCACACGCTTGGAGCAGACCGAGCCCGCGTGCCTGGGTGGCTTTGGGCCCACACCCAGACACGTGCCAGTTCCACGAGGGCAAGAGGTGCTAAGTGAATCTGCATGCAGATGGGGAGTATGCATAATAAGGCGAGTGCCAGCTCTTTGGCAGGATGCTGCTCGGCTGAGAGGGTGATGCCATGTTGATAGCAGATGCTGCTAACACCTGTTGATGGGTACAGCACTCTCTTTTTAAAAGCAGTCAACTGTGGGAGGCAGGACAGCATGGGGCTTGTAGGCGCTCCAGGACAGAAACAGACAATTGCTTTCCAGGTGCCAGAGGACAGTAAAGAAAGGAAAATGTGTGCTGCGAGGTTATGGAGCCAGGCAGGACATGAGGGAATCTGCAGCAAACAGCACCAGTCCTCAAGGAAAAGAAACACCACTCTAAAGCTGCAGGATCCAGAGCAATGGACCCCATTGCTTCAAGGCCAGCAGCAGCAAAGCAGAAAATATAAACCCTGTTAAGCTTCAAAGGGAGCTGGGTTTAGCCCAGAGACTGCTTTGCCTAAGCCACACTGTAGGCTAAAACGAACTATTTGAAAAAAAAGAAGGATTAGGGCTGCATCGACAATAAAGAAGAAGAATGAACATTTCCCTTTCTGAATAACCCAGCTGGGAGGCTGTATACAAACTGCCTAAGACCACAATTTCTACCCAAACGTGTTGCCACTGTTCCTGTAACACATGCCTGTTCTGTTCTGGCTACCTCCTGCTCACTAATCCTTCAAGTCATTCAGCTGGCCCAGGACAGAAACCTCAGCCTGCTGCACAGTTTTGTAGTGCTCAACTAAGAGGTTTTCCAGGTGTGAGCCAGCAGACTTGCACAAGAAAAATCTGGAAGGCCACATTACCTTCATCATCCCCTTGGAGAGCTTTGTTGACTCATTACTTCATTTTTCCACAAAATTTTTCTCCTTCATTCACATCCCTAGATACAGAGCATGCCAGACATCAGTAGTACTTTAACACAACATAAATTAGGAAGCATCCACTTAATTATTTGTATATGGGACAAAAAAGCATTTGCTTCTGGAATGAAGCAGATGTGCTGAACACATGCATTTTCACTCCTTTTTTACTCCTTTGTGCCTAGGCCTCCAAGAATGTAACAGTTATATCGGGCCAAGCCAAAAGTTCACCTAGCTTAGGCAGAAGCCAAGGACAGGGCATAGGGCAGGGAAAGCAGATACATCCCCTTAATACTCTACTAGTATTCAACCATTTTCAAGCCAGCAGCTTTCTAAGCCAGGTATTACTTCTATGCATTTCATAAACCTCATTGGATCTTGTCCCATTTTCTTCTGAATCAATGTAAACAACTGTGCTCGTGACACCTCTTGGCAAGAACTCCCTAGGTTGACTGTCCATTGCATGAAGATCCTCCTCTGCTTACACCAAATCCAGCACTTGATACCTTCACTGTATTGCTCTTGGACCAGCACCACCTGAGAGACCATGCCACCAATCCCTTCCCGCCATCCTTATGAGATTCTATACTCCCCTGCCATATCCCTCCGCACGCCCTCTCTTTTTCCACACCTTGGACTCCAGACTAGTAAGATTCATTTGAGGAGTTTTAGTAGTTCCTTTTCAGTATCACAGTCTTAAATATCCCCTCTGGTCACTCTGCCTTAGAAACTCATGCTTTACTACATTACATTAAAGGAGCCTTATTTGTCTCAGCCTGGTTCAGTTCCAGCCCTTGGATATAGTGTTGAGGTAGGAAGGGAGCCGTGGACTTCCAGAGAACAAAGCCTTCCTGTCCAGAAGCAGTGCCAAAAAGAAGCTACAGACCCGGGCTGTGGCTGCAAAGGACTCTAGCACCAAACAAGAGATGTAGCTGGTCAGTCAACTTTGTATGTTAGGGCAGTCAGGACCCAGTTTGCACTAGACAGAATAAAGCCTGAAACACATTTGTGTTAGGGCACTCTCATCGCGCGCTTCATTTCCTTGCTCCCCGCTACATTCATGTGAATATAGTCTTCCTCCACTGCCAATTTCTTTTTAAATCCCCACTCAGAGCTGCTGCGATAAGGGTGTTTTCATTACAGATTCTCAGTTATTACTAAAACCCCCAGATTTCAGATAAGGACTTTTTTCTTTTCCTTCAAGATTCTATCACACAGTGCCCAAGCTAATTACTGTCTTCTGACTGAGTTTCAAAGCTCAACACGTTTGACACTACAGAAGCATAAAACCCAAGAAAAATGATTCTCTGGAAATGCTGTCCACTGCTTCTTTTACTTTAAGTTGGTTTAGTGCTTTCATTGAAACCATTCTGTGGTAAAAAAATATTCCAACCCCTGGGGAAGAGACTAAACAGAAAAACTTCTAATATGCAAAGTTCAAAAAGCAACAACAGGAGAGAGGGTTTTGGAAGAAGCATCTTAGCTGACCCTAACAATAGCTTTTATCAGTCCCCCAGCTCCAGCAGCACTATCAGCCAGCTGGCTGCATAATTTAACATATAATATCTTATGCATCTTGATCTGATCAGAACACTTTATAGAGGCTAATGGAAATGGTAGAATAGACTTTTTAGAGCTTTATAGTGCTTGCTTTGAACTGCTGAGGTTTACACTGCATCCAGTCAATTACCTAATCCAACATACCGAAATCTACTGTCAAATGAAGCAGGAAGTAAAAAGCATTTAATAAAAGCATGGATGGAATGGAGATCAGGTGACCGTGAAAAGCATACTGTTCAATCATTCTTCTCTTAAACTGTTAGGTTTTCTAAAACCCACACAATGATGAATCCAATACTCTCAGAGTTAGTATTTTAGAAGTCCTTTTTTCCTAGGCTCCCTCCTTCTTCTGAGGCTTGCTATTGTAAAGACAACAGCACATTTTACTAGCAAATAATAATGCTAACAAATCACTATGTAATACATTTTATTGCTTAACAATAAAAAAAAAAATTGTTTAACACAGAAAAAGTTTTTGTATTTTGCCAATACCAAACAAGGAACAGAAAAGTGCCCTTTGCTCATCTTTGGCTTTTATCAATTAAAGCCAGGCAGGAGCTTCATTTTTTTAAATTTATTTTTATTTTTTTAATTTTCGAACTGGCTAGCCAAAAGAAGTTAAGACACTGAAAATAAAGCTATGGCATACAAGCAGTGCTGGAATTACAGATTTACATTACTGCTTTTTTGAGTCAGAGCACCAGTCTGGCAGGGTAGACATCATGCCCAGAAAGTTGTTTTTCCCAGGGTGAGAACAATCCCTCGCACTCTAGCTGTTCTGACCTTGCGATTTTCCCACACACAGGGAAGCTGACTGCATAATTTGTAGAACATCTCAAGTTATGGATTTTTTTTT
>NW_010512274.1:0-3188 GCF_000687285.1 Phaethon lepturus
TTATTATTATTATTATTACCGGAGCTGTGATGATTCAAGCACTCAAGTAAACAGAAAAATTATTTTTTCTTGCAACGGGTGGTTAAGAAATACCACACGTGCGTGGCTGTTATGTCCTTTGGCCTGATGGATAGCTGGAAGCAGGAGAGAAAGAGCCCACGCCGAGCTGTTTCCCACTCACACCCAGGCACAGCCATGTGGAGGGGGAGGGAAGGAGGAGGGTTTAAGGCCAACTTTTAAATCTTTTTCCTATAAATGCGACAAGCACCTCCCGTTTGTAACGTATTCTGCTTGGAAATAGCCGCATGACTCCTAAGGAGCGGACACCAAATACTCCCAAAGGCTAATGCTGATGAATGGCAACTGTGAAAACCAGCTGCTATAACCGTATTTTAATAAAAATACCGCTTTGTGAAGATCTAAGTAAGTCACAAAGAAACCCATAATGAGATCTTGAGATTCAGTGCCATTTCCCGTGCATGATCTGTAATGGATTCTTCTATTATGTAACTCTGTGTGTGTAATGGATATGTACACATATATACATTTACTGATATATGCTCACCCAAACACTTGAAATCCCTCCCATCCCAGCCTATTAATTATTTTAGCACTTACTCCCCTGACAAATAGAAGTTATCTTATAGCTAAGCCATCCATTTACTGTCTAAGAGCCCTAACTTGTCTTTGACGTCTGAATTTAAAATGTCTTTTAAAACTTTAGCAACAGCCAGAAGGGGAAGAAAAAAATCCCATTACCTTAAAATGTTATTCCAGCCCAAGAATTAAACCTCATACATCACCTACTTAGATTTGGGGTTCTTTTTTTCTCTTCCTCCCCCCCCCCTTACTGTTATTTATTTTGAACCTAATCGTGAAATTAAATGGCACATGCAGTTTTGTTTTTCATGCTTATCTTGAGTGCTTTTCTTTATTTATGTTTTCAATCTGCAATTTAGGGGCGGGGTGTGTGTGCTTAATTTCCAAGTTGCAGCAGTGAAAGCTTTGTTAAAATATATTCCTCCTCCTGCCTGTTTTGTCTGAAAGAAAGAGCTTTTAGTAGGACGAGTTCAAGTGTGACTACGACTTTTGTTTTACAAATTGCATTGGCATAAAAAGTAAAGCAGTGGGTCTAGAAAGGGTTTTTTTAATCCTCTTTGTAGGAAGTAGAAAAAATTCGACAAATTTTAAAGTAAGTGTAAGCGTGGCAGATTGTATATGCATGCCTGCAAACACATATCGCATAGGGGTACTAGAGGTATGTAATATTATACGTCCCTCGTGTAAACATAGTTGAAGTTTTATAGTAAACTTTAAGTTCTTTCTCACCGCAGGTTTGATTTAAACTTGAACCTGCCTATATTTGTGTATCAAAAGGGAGAGAAAGAGAGTAATGATGAATTGTGAAATCATAGAAAGATCTCTATTAATTTCCAATGACAGCCCATCCCAAAGATGCGGAATCAGGCGATGTTCTCCCTCCTCCGTGCATTTAGAGAGCTCTAACCTCGCACAAAATAAAACCACAGACAAACCCCCCAGACTGTCAATATTTCCCCATAAAAGACACTCCTCCCCCCCCTTCTCTTTCAAATGGGTGTTTGGTTTTTTCGGGGGATGGTTGTTCTTTGTAGGTTTGTTTGTTTGTTTTCGGATTCCGCCCCGTCTCCCCACCCGACCTGGTGTAAACTGTTTGAAGTTCAACAACATGGCTAAGTTTTATTGTATTTCCGGTACAATAGATTTATATACCGTCCCATGCAGGCTTTTAAAGGCTTTTCAAATGAAATGAAGCTAAGTTATAGCCAAGTTTCTGGCTCCTCCGCGCATCTCTTGAACTCGGAGGATTTGTTTCTTCAATGAACTTTTAAACTCCCCTAAACTTGCCCTTTCGGGACGGGGCTATCTATGCCTATTGTCTTTCCAGCCTTTATTATTTCTTTTGCTCACCCCTTTTAGTTATTTAATCCACTTGAGGACAACCCCCCAGCTTACAAGGTAAGACATTGACTTTATGTATATTATATATACAAATATATACATATAAAAGTGTTTTGTGACTTCACCCGAAGGGCTGGGGTTGTATGGTCCTTTTTTTTTTTTTTTTCCCCTAAATGGGAATTTTGGCTTTTTTTTTTTCCTGCCCAACTTCCCCCGCGGAAGTTGCTCGGAGCTGAGCAAAGCCCCCGGGGCCTGGCCGCCTCCCGGCCCCTCTCCTCGGCTTTAATTCTCCCTTTTATCACCACTCAGTCATTATTTTATAACACACTTTTCCAGCGCGGGGAGCGTGTTGGAGGGAGGAAAAGACACAATAAGTTTCTCTGTTGTACTATTTTGCACCTATAAAATAGTCACAATGACGCTTTTTTCCCTCTTGCTTTAGTTGATTTATATGTTCTAGACTTTTTTTTTTTCCTTTTTCTTTTTTTCCTTTCCTTAAATGAATCACGTTATACTTGCTTTCAGGGGAGGAGAATATGAATTAATTGCTTTTTTTCCGGAATTTACTGATTTAACTCTATATTCTGCGGAATGTTATCCAAAAGCTGGCAGGTTTAGATAAAAAATAACATAATATCTGGTAATAATGTTTTAATACGAAGTCTTGGTAAATCAGCTCCATATCGGAAACGATCCTTTAAATTAGATTTCCAGAGGAGGTGGGGGAAGAACTTTAGGAATTTTTGCTGGTTTTTATAGCTGCGATAATCGCTTGTTTCTCAAAGTCAATAGCATTTTACTGTTTCCTCTGGTCTATTTGTAAACTATTTGTAAAGTCCTGCAGGAGGGATCCGCTCCAGACACTGTACATAGGAAATCATTTGAATAGTTATTTCGGGCAATCGGAGGGGTTTTAGTTCGTCTCTGAAAAGATCCTTTTGTTGCTTTTGTTTCCTAGCAACTGTTTTCTATTATAAAAGTTCAGATTGCAGATGATGTCAAACAAAATGGCCGCCCAGGCGCCTTTCTTGGGAATTTTAGCCTTTGACCCAAGGCTGAACTAGAACTGCTCTGTGAATTAGGTAGTTTCATGTTGTTGGGCTTTTAATTTTAAACACAAGAACATCAGACTACCTGATTTACTCCAGTTACCCTCCTCGGTCCTGTTTGCTGAGGGCAGTTGCCCCGGGAAGGATGGGGTGCCAACCCTGTGTGTCCCCCCCTCCATCCCCCAGCCCGGCCCCGGG
>NW_010512275.1:0-2716 GCF_000687285.1 Phaethon lepturus
GGTGGATGAGGAATTGGTGGGATGGTCACATTCAGATTGCTATGTTGTACTATTTAAAAACAAACTGAAGCTTGTAGTCTCCATGTATCTAAGATCTGTTTATATCACCTAGTTCTTTTAAGACTACGAGTACGACATATTCATTTTGAAAAGAGTACACGTGAAAGCACTGGAAAATGCTTGCAAGTACACCTTTTATCTTCTGTGAAAACACCCTGAAAATTGCACAACTCTTGGTTTTATGGTGGATGCTCTAGAATAATTGTAATTTCATAATAAAGATAAATCAGAGTACTTAGTAGCGCATGTGTTTTGGGGCAGGAGTGAAAGTAGTTTCTGTATTTGAGGTTTTGCACAATCTATTTCCTTCCAGTTGCTTGTAATTGAAATTTTCAAGATTTCAATCTCTCACATGAAGTAGTTGGATAAGGTGCAATGGGGGAGGGGAAGTTTGGCTACCTTAGAGTATAGAACTGGGAACAGTTTTGTGGGGTTTTTTCCTCCGTCTTATCTTTAACGTGTGTATATATAAACTTGTTGTCGTGGTTTAGCCCCAGCCGGCAACTAAGCACCACACAGCCGCTCGCTCACTCCCCCCTCCCCCAGTGCGACAGGGGAGAGAATTGGGAAAAAAACTTGTGGGTTGAGATAAAAACAGTTTAATAGGACAGCAAGAGAGAAGGAAACAACAATGATAGCAACAATAATAATACCGACAAAGGAATGTACAAGAACAAGTGATGCCCAATACAGCAATTGCTCAGCACCCGGTGATTGATAGCCTTTCCCTGAGCAGTGATTCCCACCCCCCGGCTAACTCCAGTTTATCTACTGGGCATGATGTTGTATGGTAGGGAATATCTCTTTGGCCACTCTGGGTCAGCTGTCCTGGCCATGTCCCCTCCCAGCTCCCCGTGCACCCCCAGACTCCTTGCTGGCAGGCCAGCACGAGAAGCTGGACTGACCTTGGCTGCTTAGCAACAAGTCAAAACATCAGCACGTTATCAACATTTTCTCATCCCAAATCCAAAACACAGCCTCACACTAGCTTCTGTGAAGAAAACCATGTCTATCCTGGCTGAAACCAGGACACTTGTGTATATTCCATCAAAATGATTACAGAAAGATAAGTAATAACCCCTGTGTCACAGTGCTAACATGCTAAACTTTGTTTTTACTGTTGTTGGTTCAGTTGCAAGTTACCGTTTCAAATACGGGCCAAGGGGCTAATTCTTAGTAGGGGCTGAAAGTAATGGTACCTGTTTGCATGTGCTTTCTGCTTTCTTTGTGTTTGTACAAGTGCTGGTGTGATTCTGCCATTTTAACTCACTGAACAAGGTCTTATGGAAAATCACTGTTTTTCTGCCAGCTTGCTCCCTTAAATAGCTCATAGCACGGTTAAATAAATTCTAGACCTAGCCAAATTGAAAGAATGAGGGTTAGGACTGCCCTTTGCAATGACAACTGACTGTTACCTTGTGTCAACTTGTCGTGAATCCTGATTTAGGATACTGCCGACTATGCCAATTTGTCGTGAATGGGTGATTTAGACCGCTTAAAGAACCACTGTCAAAGGTATCGGCAAAAGTGGTTTTATTGTAATATGATGTTGTAAAAGTGTGACTTAACAAAGTTTGATGGCAAGGTTCACTCTATTACTGTACTGCACAAAGGATATAAAAATGATTCAGTTACCAAGACAGAATCAAAGTTACCAAGACAGAATCAAAGTTACCAAGACAAGATCTTAGTGCACTATAATACAAGGTTATGTGTGATATCAGTCACTTATCGTTCTACCGTTGGTAAAAGGTCTCTCTGCCTCGAGGAGCAACCTTGAGGGGTGTCCCAGCTCAAGGGGAGATCACTGCCATGCAGCCAGCTGCTTAGGAGGGAGAGCTCAAAGGCAGCTCACTTAGGCTGTCATATTTATGGAATAAAGTGGTTGGCTCGTAGTCAAATTAGATGTGATGGAAAAGGTATGCATGAGGCTCCTTGTACCCACAACTTTCTTCGTTCATTGATAAATGAATCTTGGAAGAACCACCTGCTATTCATGTGTCAATTGCATGATCGGTGTTCCAAGCTCATATGCATCAATGCTCACTGTGTAACCCTGTTCCTGTGTGGGTTTTCAGAGGACAGATTGGAACTAGAGAAGCTCTTGGCCTGGTTACCGCTTAGGTCTTTACCTCCTTTGGAACCTGCACCAAACTGCCGCTAGTTTGATCAAGGAGTCAAGTGCATCCGTCACACAACTATAATGAGAAGCCATAATACTGAATTTATTTAGATATGGCACTTAACCAGTGCTCTCTGCTTTTTTGTCCTGTTTAGTCTTAAAGATTTTTAAAAAGCTTTTTATCTTCTTTATGACTATATTTAATATGCTGCACATCACTTTTAACTGTCCAGGTAATTGGCTATGAAGAGGAAACAGGGGAACTAACAATACAGAGTAAGAAAAAGTGTGAATCTCAAAATTAGGGCTACAGCTATGCTTTTTTCCTTTTTGATTTTTCTTTAGATATCTCTTGTTCATTAAAAGAAGATAACTCAAAAGCCTTACACTATATTATAGATACAATTTTGAATTAGAAGAGGAAACAAATTGAAAATGTTTCATGTGGTTCTAATAACATAGGCAATTCAATTGTATTTAGACAATGTGCACAAGTATTTTAATTTTTCAGTATGAAAGAGTGAAAATATTTAA
>NW_010512276.1:0-6076 GCF_000687285.1 Phaethon lepturus
CGGCTGGTGTCGCTGCCTCTGTCGCGTATTCGCGTGATCATGAAGAGCTCGCCGGAGGTCTCCAGCATCAACCAGGACGCGCTCTTCCTCACCGCCAAAGCCACGGTACCGCCTCCCTCTTCCCTCTCGGCCGACCCCGCTCCTTCCCCGCCGTGCTGGGCCTGTGCCTCCCTGAGGTACCGCTGTCCTCCGGGCTGGGCTCTCAGGTCGCTCCTCTCACCGCTGCAGGGGCACCCCGCCCGCAGCTGCGCTGCGTCTCTGCTCGGTGCCGACCTCGTCCCCAGCGAGCGGCTCTTGCCGCCCCTCTCTTCCCCTCCTGCCGGTGTCCGTCACTGGGCGGCCATGAAGCATCGTGCTTCAGGCTCACATCATGTAAAAGGGGGTTTGGGCATCTTCCCGTCCAGCTGAGCTCTCAGGGGCTGTGAGCAATGCAGGAGGTTCTTATTTCCGCCACTGCCGATTAGTATAAATTAGCCCTTGTGGAGATGATCCCCTTCTGCTTTCTGATCCCAAGTGTCTTTCCTGGGTTGTGGAAAGTGTTGAAGAGCAGCACAAATTAAGTTATGTACCAGAACCCAAATCATCACTCAGAGCTCCAAGGAGATGCACCTATATCCTGACCTTTAGCTCTTCTGAAATAAGCGGGTCCCTCCACAAAGTGTCCAGTATATGTACACTTAAGTATGGCATTACTGTCTTTAAACGGAGATTAAAGAAAACTGCCAACTAGATATGTGAATTCATAGTTTGACTGTACTTTTTTGGTTTATTTTTTTAGGAGCTTTTTGTTCAGTATTTGGCTACATACTCCTACAAACATGGCAGAGGCAAAGAGAAGAACGCTCTGACTTACAGTGACTTGTCTCATACTGCAGAAGAGTGTGAGACCTTTCAGTTCCTTGCAGGTATCTACAGTGTGATGGTAAATCCAGTATGCAATTTGGAAAATGAAATCTTGCTCTTATTGAATTATTCTGTGAGAGCACAATTCTCCTACTGGTCATTACTCTCCTGTATAACATTCAATTGGAACTCATAAACTACATCACTGAAAACATTTAGTTTTCTGATCTAGTTGAAGATGTCCCTGCTCATTGCAGGGGGGTTGGACTAGGTAATCTTTAAACGTCCCTTCCAACCCAAACTGTTCAATGATTCTGATTTCTTTGTGAATGTTTTTTTTTGTGATGCTTCAAAATTATATGAGGCTAATTAGTTCTCAGCATATTGCCTTAAGCCTTTCATAAATTCCAGCAACTCCATCTGAAAGCTTTCAGCCTATAAAACAAGATCGCTGCACAATTTTGTGTGAGAAGTTATGTGGCCTCAAAATTACACATTTAAATCTGTAAGTCTTGTTTTGCAAAGTGATTCATCATATGGTTCCTCTCTCTTTTTATATGTATTTGTACACACACATGTGCATGCACACACACTTTTTACTGATACCTGGTTTTTTGTTGTAACACCTAGCTATAGGATATAGGTTGAGAATAAGATATTCCTAGCCCAGTCTTTCTCTGGGTTCCCTGTGGATGTACTTTCGTGGATATACTGTTCTGACATAAATGGGATAGCTGTCTTGTCCAATCTGTCTAAGGCAGTTGAGTAATTGAGCGCTCTTATTTTACATCAAATGTATATGAGCAGATAGTAAAGCCAGTTGCCAGTAATCAGTCGTAAAATATATTCCGTACCTTTGGTTACTTGTACCATAAGTGGGTAATTCCCTCTTATTCTTACAGCTGTATAGGTCAGACTAACTTATCTGGTTATTCACTTAAATAAAAATGTTTTTAACAAAGCCTCTTTTCAACTTCATTTCATTAGTGGTATGGATGTAACAGTATTAATGAGGCAATGTAAGTATTCAAACTGGCTGTAAAAGAAACGATTCTACCTTCCAGATATCTTGCCAAAGAAGATCCTAGCTAGCAAATACCTAAAAATGCTTGAAAAAGAGAAGCGAGATGGAGAGATCGGGGAACATGAAGAGGATGAGGAGGAAGAGAATGAAGACGAAACTGTTGATGAAGATGTTGGATCTTAAGACCAACAGCAAATTCCTTCATAGTTGATCTATTTTCTGTTGTACAAAGGATGTTATTTTTGTGACTGAGAATCCAGATGCTGGATATATTTATATACTGAGCCATCTGCTTTTGCTTTGTTTAAGAAGTTTAGAAATTGAACTTTATACTTGTTGAAGAATAGAATTCTTCCCTCAGAAGCATGGCGGGGTAAGAAGAGCTAATGTAAATCTGACAGCAGAACTTGCTCAGATGATTTAAAATGACTTCTTCAGACAATCATTATCCAAATTTAAAATTTCTTACAGTCAGCTTTCAGTCCAAAAGCTCTTTCACCCTCTGACTAGAAGGCAGTCCTTCCTCAGTTTTTATTTCTTCTCAGAGTCGAAGATGATGTGAGGGGAGGTGTTTTACACAGTGTCTACTCTCCTCAGCCTTCTCTTCCCCAGGGAGCCGGTAACCGATCAAATTCTCATGCAGTTTTCTGGAACAGTGCCAGGGTGGCCCAAGCCCATTAGAAAAGTCTTCTGTAAAAACAGCTGCTTCTGTAGTGGAGCCTAAATAGCCATGTCGGCTCAGAAACAGGGCAGAGGATGAGATCCATTCCAAGAGCTAATGTGGTTCTGCAGCTGTGGTGGTAAAAAGTACGTGTGTTAGATAATGATGTAAATATGTACATCTAGAACTTTTTTCTCTAACAGACTCTACTTTTGCAGTTTGTCTGTGGTGGTCTATGAAAATGCACATTGAAGTCTGTTAAATATGGATTGTTGAGAATGAGCAACCCTTTCACCATTTGAGTGACAGAGCTGGATTTTTCGTTTGGTTTGATTTTGTTTTTACTAGAGAAATGGTAACTGTCCTGTGTAGAACTTTATATGCAACTTTTTAAAATAAAATGTTTTGTATGAAAAGTGACAATCGATGCAGAGACTTCATATAGTTCTTTCCAGCTTCCGTCCTGTACAAGCCTAGCATGCTCACTGTTCATCTTTCCAGGAAGAAAGGATTATACTAACAGCATAATGCTAACAGCTTCCCTCAGTTTGAAGGCACAAATACACTGAACTGCTCTTAAAACACAAGGCAGAAAGCTCTAGCAACTCCACAATCTGGCACACTCCTGATTTGTTCTAAGAAAGCAAAAATTAGGCAGGTAAGATCATAGACTGCCAGAGGAGTAAAGCTACTGAGCCACATAAATGCTTTGCTTTTTTTAAAAGATCACAGTATGTTGTACTATGAAAAATTTTCCCAAAGTTACCATAAATCAAAATCGTATCGTATCAGGAAAGCTGCAGTGACTGCTAAGTGATGCTTGATCCCTAGAGAAGTTCCCAAGTGGGTATGCAGAACTGTACTATTATTGAAAGGGCTGGTTTGCCTTTTTTAAAAAATATTATTATTAGACGTGTGTAGAGATCTTGTGGGAAACTGAGGGCTTAATGCTGTCTGTTTGGGGGGTGGGGGTGCCTGCGGTAGGATATGTAAATTGTGTAGCATTGCTCAACACTTGGTGGGTCTAGTACTTGCCAGCTTTTGCGGGAAAAAAAAGCTACTTGTACTCTAGCACAAAACTGCGTGGTAATTATGCAGCGTAAACAGGGTAGAGGGCAACAAGATAAATCAAATCATTGTGGCCCATAAACCACTGGCTACCACACTAGCTGTGTTGAAGAGCCACAAACAGCTTGATCCCAGAGCTGGCACCTCCGTTGTTTAACTCACTGGTACTATGGCTGAGGCCAAACAATACCTGACCCACTGTTATGTAGGTCACCACCCAAAAATGCAATGACCTCAAACAGCCCTGGCAAAGAGGTCTTTGTGCTGGGCACATGTATCTATCTTCATCAATGACAATAGACAGTGGGATCGAGTGCACCCTCAGCAAGTTTGCAGACACCACCAAGCTGACTGATGCGGTTGAGATGCCTGAGGGACAGGATGCCATCCAGAGGGACCTGGACAAGCTTGGAGTGGGCCCGTGTGAACCTCATGAGGTTCAACAAGGCCAAGTGCAGGGTCCTGCACCTGAGTTGGGGCAACCCCCAGTATCAGTACGGGCTGGGGGCTGAAGGGATGGAGAGCAGCCCTGCCGAGAAGGACTTGGGGTACTGGGGGTGAAGAGCTGGACATGAGCCGGCAATGTGCGCTCACAGCCCAGAAGGCCAACCGTGTCCTGGGCTGCATCCAAAGCAGCGTGGCCAGCAGGGCGAGGGAGGGGATTCTGACCCTCTGCCCCGCTCTGGGGAGTCCCCCCCTGCAGTGCTGCATCCAGCTCTGGAGCCCTCAGCACAGGAGAGACATGGACCTGTTGGAGCGGGTCCAGAGGAGGCCACAAAGATGATCAGAGGCATTACACCTCTCGTCTCCTATAAGGACAGGCTGAGAGAGTTGGGGTTCTTCAGCCTGGAGAAAAGATGGCTCCGAGGAGACCTTCTTGCATCCTTCTAGTACTTAAAGGGGGCCTACAGGAAAGGTGGGGACAGACTCTTTAGCAGGGCCTATTGCAATAGGGCAAGGGCTAATGGTTTTAAAATAAAAGAGAGGGGATTTAGACTAAATCTAAGGAGAACTTGTTCACAGTGAGGGTGGTGAAACCCTGTCCCAGGTTGCCCAGAGAGGTGGTAAGATGCCCCATCCCTGGAAACATACCAGGTCAGGTTGGACGGGGCTCTGAGCAACCTGATCTAGTTGAAGATGTCTCTGCCCACTGCAGGGGGGTTGGACTAGATGGCCTTTAAAGGTCCCTTCCAATCCAAAGTTTTCTGTGATTCTATGGTTTTGCGGTAAAGACATCAGGGCTGGCAAGTTTTAGGGCACACATGTTTATAGAAATTACAGTTCTGATTAGTTTTAGACTCAGTGTTTTCCACTGCCAATTCTGTTTGTGTAGCCAACCCAATTGTCCATTATGCAGAACCATCTGTAAAGGGTTTTTTTAAGCCAGTCCTGGAGCCAGGTGTATGTTATGAAGCACAATATTGATAAAAGGTGCCAAAATAGCCACCAGCCCCAAGTAAGTATCTCCCACCATTCATGATCTGCAGGGGGTGATCATTCCTGATTTTTGTCACTTTGCTTCAGCTGCTGCTCAGCTTGTCAACAGATTGTTACCACCGATGTTTGGAAAGTAACACAGGAGCTCTGCATTTAGACACCCTAAAAAAAGAAGGAAAAAAATCCCCAACACGTTCATCAGTTACTGCTCTACAGACTAGTACCTCATAAGCCTGGGAAGGAGAGTGTCCCACCATGATCAGCCAATGTGTCCAGGACAAAAGCTGACACCATCATCCAGTACACGTGTGCCTGTGCTGACACAACTGGAAGCACTGGTGTTCTCAACTGAAAATATTTTTACTAGGACATGACAGATCATGGCCAGTTCTGCGAAGGTCAGCTGAAGGGGGAAATTCTGCTGCTGTGGAAAAGGCCAATGCAGTGCTTGACCACATCATCCACGTACCTGGGCTGTGTTCACAACTGGCAGAGGTGTCCCCAGCCACGAGTAGCCCAGACCAGCAGGCTGCCTTGCTTCGTTGTCCTGCAACACATCCTCGTGCACAGCAGACGGGAATGCGTCCTTTCTGTCTTGAACCTGTAACGCGAGCAGTGGCTACACAGCCTGCACGGAACCGGCCTGGCTGAGAAGACACCTGGTGTGAACCATGTCCTTGTGTTGGCCCTGGCAGTCGCTTTCTCCCTGTAGCCAGGCTGGAAAATGCTGCGGTGTGCACCTGAGGAGTGGGAGCAAGCACAGATGAGTTATGAGGTCCTTGCTCTACACAAGCGTTGTCTTTGCATGTCAGACAAAAGATGCGATTAGGAGGGAAAGCACAAGAAAGAGAAATCCAGCTGGAGGGTGGAGGAGCCATGCTCTTTAAGGAAGGATGCCCTCAAAGAAAACCAGAAGGATGACTCACTCCTGCGAGTGTTTCTCCTCATTGCACCCCGATGACTCTTGTTTCTGCAGCGTCTGCCCTGGTCTCCCTCTACACACCCCTGATGGTGCTTTATTTCCTCTCTGCTTCCCCCGCCTG
>NW_010512277.1:0-1220 GCF_000687285.1 Phaethon lepturus
TCCTGGAAGGGTGGTGAAGGTCATGGAGGGGGGGTGGAGCTCGTAGAAGGGTGATGGAGCCCCTGGGAGAGTGGTGGAGTTTGTAGAAGGTGGTGGAGGTCGTGGAGGGGTGATGGAGCTCCTGGAAGAGTGATGGAGCTCATGGAGGGGCGGTGGAGGTCATGGAGGGATGATGGAGGTGAAAAAATGGATGGTGGAGCTCATGGGAGGGTGAATGGGCTCGTAGAGGTGGTGGAGCTTGTAGAAGGGTGCTGGAGCTCATACAAGTGTGATGGAGCTCCTGGGGGTGATGGAGCTCACAGGAAGGTGGTGGAGCTCGTAGAAGCGTGCTGGAGCTCATAGGGGATGCTGGAGCTGGTGGGAGGGTGATGGAGCTGAAAAAATCAGTGATGGCACTTATGGGGTGATGGAGCTGGTGGAGCTCATCGGGAGGGCAGTGGAGCTCATGGAGAGGTGATGGAGTGCGTGGGACACTGATGGAGCTCACAGTTGGGTGATGGAGCTGGTAGGTGGGTGCTGGAGCTCGTGGGGTGGTGATAGAGCTGGTGAAGGGGTGCTAAAGCTCGCGGGAGTGTGACGGAGCTCCTGGGGCAGTGCTGGAGCTCATGGCGGGAGCGATGGAGCTCACAGAGGGGTAGCGCAGGCAACGGATGAGTCCCAGGGCTTGTAGGTGGGTGCTGGAGCTCCCGGAGGGGTCCTGGAGCACAGTGGGCCTTGTAGAGAAGTGATGGAGCTTGTGGAGCGGTGATGGAGCTGGTAGAGGGGTGATGGAGCTCCTGGGAGGGTACTGGAGAGCCTGGTGGAGCTGGTCAAGAGTGCTGGAGCTCCTGGAAGAGTACTGGAGCTGGTGGGAGGGTGATGGAGCTCCTGGAGAGCTTGGTGGAGCTGGTCAAGGGTGCTGGAGCTCCTAGAAGGATGATGGAGCTCCTGGAAGGGTGATGGAGCTGGTGGGAGGGCAATGGAGCTTCTGGAAAGATGATGGAGCTCCTGGAGAGCTTGGTGGGGCTGGTGTAGCTCCTAGAAGGATGGTGGAGCTCCTGGAAGGATGGTGGAGCTCCTGGAAGGGTGATGGAGCTCCTGGAGAGTTTGGTGGAGCTGGTCAAGGGCGCCGGAGCTCCTAGAAGGATGATGGAGCTCCTGGAAGGGTGATGGAGCTCCTGGAAGGATGATGGAGCTCCTGGAAGGATGATGGAGCTGGTGGGAGGGTGATGGAGCTCCTG
>NW_010512278.1:0-8563 GCF_000687285.1 Phaethon lepturus
TTTTTTATAAAAGAAATTGTAACAGCGTAACAGTAAAATCAGGCCTCTATTCTCCACTCTGCCAAATGGTCCTGCCAAATCATTTAACTTCTCTTTGTCTCCATTTCTCTCATAAGTCCAATGGGTATAACGATACAGACCTTCTTTCTAAAGCATATGAAGACCTCAAAATGATCCATATTCCAAGTGCATAAAAATGGCAATAATAGTTTTGCTTTATTTTGCTTTTTCAGAGAAAAAAACCAAACAGGACTTTGAACTTACATTCGTGAACACATTTTAGCAGCCACTATGTTGAAGACAGGGAAAGTATATATGATGAAACGCAGCTCTTTGTGTGGGAGAAATGAGTACAAGAAAATAAAGCCCAGTGCTGGCAAAAGTAGTATCCGAGTTCTCTTTTCTGCTACACCTAAAGGTACAAATATAATGCTGCATCCCAAAGCACGAGGCAGGGCTGAATAGAAATACCATAAGAAGGGGGAGGTCTTCAAGGTGAAAAGGAGAGTTAAGGATGCTTTTTTCACTGCTGACAAGTAAAGTAACTATTCTTTACAGTAGCACATGCAAATTTTTATATATCACATTCTTCCAGGCATTTGGTTTTCTGCCTTACCCTTTGACAAATAAACACAGTTGCCTAACTCCATTCAGGTCACCAAACAGAGGCGCATCAAAATGTCGCTAATGATGGGTAACATGAAAAACCAAGGGGAAGAAACCTGGCTCTACATTGGTAGAACACAAAGAAGCAAGAAGGAACAGCCAGTAGAGGAAAGTTAAAATTTACAGAAAGATCTAAGAAGTGGACATTGTCTCACAAGCTTCAAATAATGAAATACTAGATGAAAAGTAGAATTTAACACCATAACCGAGTCTCACGAACTGGTTACACCAAGTCTTTGCTTTGGCTGGCAGTGTTCAATAGACCTTTTTCCCTAGACATTTCAAAGGATACTCCCCAGTTGGAACTTTTGTTCAAAACTGTATTATACCAGAGCACTTTCCCCTCAGGCCACACAAGTTGCCTCCAAAATAGAGAATCCACAGCAACAGTTAGCCCTAAAAGAATTCAAGAAATACAAGTTTGCATGAATTACAAACTAGGGAAAAGCAAACTAGCACATCCAAATTGCACATTTACTGATGAGATCAACATAAACTGGAACATGCATCGCAAGCCTCATCCACAGCCACAGAGAAAGTTGAATCTGTCCGTCTTGCAGTGGAGATGGAGGGGAGGGAGGCACTTCTTAATAGAAATACATTTAGATAGGAACCTGATTGAGATTTGCCCCACTCCAACCCCGGGTGTGAAAAGCAGTGGTTTAATTAAAGTTTGTTTTAAAAGAATATTAGAGCATTAAATTTAATGAATGGTAAGAAGCCCAGGTTAACTTCAAATGGTACTAAATGGATTTTTACTGTGAAGATGGTAAGTTAAGAAAAAGAATCTCTAGAAGTTTGCTGCTATTTATTAGATGGGAGGGAAGAGGAAGATAAGGGATGAGAGGCAAAAAGACAGAAAAGCAGCAAATCCATCAGCCCCATCTCCTCCACTCAGCTCTGTGAAAACTGCTCTGGCATTTAAGAAGTTTGCCCAGAGAGGGAATGGCAGTACCAGCGACTAATTCCTGTTGGACCTCCAAACTCTTATGCTGTGAGGTGCCTCCAAGTGCATATGGCATGACCTTGTATTGTTTCTACTGTTCGTGCCATGGAAGCAACAGCACACTACCAGAGGTCATCATTAGGCATCTGACAACAGCATTCTTAATTAGGTAGGCTGGCAGAGAAGCTTAATGTATGTGCATATGCATGAGTCTTCCATGGATGGGTAGAGACAAGGAGATTTTTCAACTCTCTAGCATCGATAATCACTTAAGCTATTAAAATTAATGTAATAAAGAACAGAGCTGAACTGCGACTCTCCCAACAACCCTCTTGCTCAGTATCCCCGTCTGTCACACTATTGTATTTTATGCTGGGATTCAGCTTATTGTCCTGGCAATAGGTACTAGAGCTGGTAACACATGTGTAGCTACAGACATGTACTAGTTATACTAAAGTCAACTTGCACGCCTAAGCCTTTTTAAGACCAGGACATTATACTGTAAGCATCTAAAAGTGGGCATCACAGTATCTTTCTACTGCTCTGTGCACACCTATTTCCTCACACGGAAATTTTCAAAGAAATAAATGCCCCTATTACTAGCAAATGGAATGAGAAAAACAAGCAAACAAAAAAACCCACCAAAAAAACCCACAAAACCCCCTAAGGGCCAGGTCACCAGATAAGTCAGTCAAATGTCCAGACTTTAAATTTATTTAAATTAATTTATTTATTTTAATTAGTTAAATATACTATGTGGCATTTTTTTTCAAGCAAACACTTACCCAGCCAAAAAAATCCAGCAGGAACAGCATGGGAAAGCACCTTGAAAATGGAGATTCTTTTAGTTAATAATGTCACCAGGAGCATGAGGCCCAAGAATATGCACAGCTCTGATCTGAAGACTATAATTGCCAAAGCTGAGAACCAAATGAATGGCCTTTGCTTTTGCTGTATCCAAAACGTCAATGCCAGGAGCACTGCAAAAATAAAGCAAGCACACCATCTGACACACTGAACTATTAGTTTTCTACAGAGCAACACTTTTCTCAAGGCTAGCGTCTCATTCCTCTAACTTCTCACCAACCCTCTCTTGGTCTTCCTACCATTTCTAGTCCAGAAACTCTTCCTCTGTTAGAGAAATGTAATTTGGAGTAACACAGGACTTTCTACTGTTGATGCTTAAGTAATCAGGAAAAGTATAACCATAGAAGGAACACATGGGAACTCTTCCTAGACAGTATATTTAATAGCTTTTGGGAAAAAAAAAAAAAAAACCACAAACCCAAACCTTCAGGGAGTACTAAAAGCCTTTCAAACTAAGATTCATAATTATTATCGCTCAGTATCAGCTGAAGAGTTAGTTTGTTCTCTTGGCTGAGTATACGCTGTATTCATGATAACAGCACCCCATTTCAAATATGAAAAAGAGACTACAGACTGCTGCTCAGTGAGAAGGAACTAGAAATCCATTTGCATCATTAGCTGGAGACACACTGTATCTCTATGGATAAAGTTGCATCTACTTTTTCTACAGTTTAAATCTTTTAATACTTGCAAAAATTATCTGAGTAGTGTTTTATCTACACTATCTAAACTACACAGTGTTTTTATCTGACAACTCAACTGCTTTTTGTTTTGTTTTTCAGTTCTGATCTACACAGGTTCTTACACCAACCTCATGATTTTATTAGTTGAACAACTTGCACTGAAGCATTAAGTGACTCGGCTAGTATCTGTCACAAGTGGTTAATCTTCCCTCTCATCCTCTCTGGGGAAAAACTGTATGCATAGAGTAAGGTTTCGACTTTTTTTTTTCCCCTTAAGTATGCAAACTGCTATATTTGTAGGTTACTCCAGAAGAGAAAGGTGGAGCGGTTGTGGTGGGAGTTCATTCCACAGTCTCACGAGAAAGCTGTTTCCTGTGTAGACTAAGTTCACAGATTTTTTTTTTTTTTGAACTGCAGGTGTACCTACTGCCTTTTCAATAGCTCAATGTTTTATGCATGAGATATCTGTACTCAAACCTCTAGTTAATCAAAGCCATCTGAAAAACTCCATGTATACTCAGATTCAATAAAACTTGATTCAACACTCATTGTAAGCATATACAGTAAAAAAAAAAAAAATCACAACTGACTAAGTTTGCTAGTCTTGTTATTACACAATTTAATCAAGCACATATATTAATTTGGTTTGACCACACATTTTCTGTGCTTTAAGTACTGATACGTTTGAGAAGAATTTTTATATTTTAGAATTATTTCTATGCAAACACTTACCAAAAGGAAGTGCAAACACATTAGGAAGGGTTCGTGTACAGTAAAACATCAAATGAAACTGAGTAACAGTGATGAGACAGAAGACTGTTGATGTAGTTGCTCCAAACTGCTTTCTAACTTCTTTCTGCAACTTCCATAATGTGTAAATCACACTGAGCCCCAAGCTTCCTCGGACTATCAGAAGAACAAAAATGGGAAATATGAGTAATACCAGATGGGTCACTGATGAACCACCATGTTACATAACATAATGGGAAGAAGTTATGAAGAATAATACTGAAGATATCACAATATAACCCACTTCAAAGAAAAAAAAAAACACCACAAAACTTCCCCATTAGTTTATCTATTTTAATCCACCTTTAACTTGTCTGATACTTTTGCACAAAGGTCAATGCCCAAGTTAAACAATATTTTCTGAAGCATACACGGAAGTACACGTGGGAGTGTATTCTCTGAAGACACTTGCTTTTTCTACACTGCCCGACCTTTCTTCGCACAGACTTTCTCTGTGCTGTTAGTTACTCCAAAGAGGGGGTGGAATTGCCATGCTGGCTTTAAGTACCTACAGTTTGCAAAATCCCTCATAAAGGAAAAAAATATCACATTTTAACCACAGATCCAAACACTAAATGTTACAAAAATGTCACCCTTTAGTCCAGTAGTAAAAACAACTCTATTCTGGTGAGTTAAAGTTCTCATACCTATCAGCTGGGAGTAAAACTTGGACATTCTTAGCACAGAAAGTACATATATAGCTGGGCTGGAAAGAGCAGCAATAAAAATTGGTCCAAGAAACGTTCTTGGGACAACTCCAGGAAATTCATGATGGTCATACTGCAAAAAAGAAAATCTAAGTAAGACAGGCAAATCAGAAACAAAGGAAAACTGGGATAAATCATATTCACATTGCATCTATCCTACTCATACAGCAGGGAATTACAGCTTTTAACAGTGTCCGAGAAAGAACACCTTCTTTCCAATTTACCTTATCCAAATCCAGCTGGTGGTACACCACATCATGGATAGCTTGTAGGTTAAAGCTTTCCTCCACTTTTGTAAAAGGACAGACAGTTAAATGAACAAAGGCCACAACAATAATCAGCAGCAGCAATGGGAACGACCGCCCACTCGAGTTCCTCTTCTGAGCCATATTGGGTTTGAAATTCACATATATTCTATTATTATTAAAAAGAAAATTAAAAGAAAATACATTAGTAACATGGTATGAAGTGTACAAACAGAAAAAAATGAGATTGATAATGCAAGAAAAACACACTACAGTACTGTAGAAGTTTAAACAAAGACTAATAAATTAAGTAATCCATCCAGGTTTTTTTAATACATTCAATGAACTGAGTAGACAGCCAAAAACATATTCAGACAGCATTTCAGGACTTATGCCACATTCTGTAAATGTAAAGTGTTTAGTTTTCACCTAAAAAAACCCCTCAGACAACACAGACCCTAGAGAAAGTATTTCCCTTTACATCCCATGCTGCCACCACTGCTGAGAATGCCACCTCAACTACGTCTTCGTTTTGTGGGAGAGCGTGCTTTGTAATTTACTCTCACTTTAATTTCACACTGGATTTACAAATCATCCATAGAACATACTCTTTCGTTTGCCTAGGTCTCTGAAACTAGTGGGAGAGGGACCATGAGGGTGAGAAATTGCTCGTAACAGAGTACTTTGATCTTCTGAGTTTGCCAGGGGCTAGGTTTGGACTCGGCAAGTGAAGGACGAACCCCCTTCGGCACCCTCACCATGTGTCATTATGGCACAAGATGGTCTGAACCCCGTCCTTCGCACTCCTACCCAGAAATGAAGGCCACCTCTCCCTACTGCTTAGTTTTACAACACCGTGTTGAGCCACTCCTATGGTACTACTTATGATGCATTCTATCATGATGATAAAATCACGCGTCCAGGTGATGCCAGAGCAAATAAAGCACAGGTATTGTCATGGGTAAACAGCTCATCTTTTCTAGTAGCTACAGATTATAAACCAGTAAAAAAAAAGTTATTTTCCATGACCATTTACAGCAAAAACATAGCAATCTATTTCATGTTCTTTTAATTTAAGCTTCCCACTTCATTCAAGCTTACAATGTAATAAAAGACAAGAGATCTTTGGTTATTGTTATTCTTGTTCTGTTCTCACAGAAACATAATTTTAAAAACAGCACCTTTAAGGTACAACTGGGGTTTTAGTTAGAGATGTTTTCTTCCATGTTTTGGTCTAAGTATGTCCATCAAACCGATGTAAGGTAGATTGGCTAGGATTACTTAGCAACTGCCTCCTAGAGTTATCTTTTCCTGAATTGATGCTTGTCCTGCTCATCAGTAAAAATAAATACAGAGTGAGCAAATGTTACCTTATTTTCACAGCTAACACCAATAAATCCTGAAATTTGTGTACTTCCTGTAAATTGCATGTATCTGCGTAATACTTTATGTACCTCACTGATTGTATCTCGTTTTCTCATGATTGCTACTGTTACAGACTGTAACCAAAGCTCTAACCCTGGTCTCAAAGACAAAGAGTTCTGTGGTAGGTCTTTAAGATTTTTGGCTTGTTTTGCAGTGTTAAGAGCCTAAGTAAACACAACATCCCAGGAAGTACGAAGAAGTCTTTTTAACCTGTGCCTAGTATTATTTCTTTACAGGGATGGATAAAAATGGGTTATGCTACAACAGAATCCTTTTTCCATGGTAGCAGTAGAAGAGGTATGGGACAGCCATCAGGAGCACTTCAAGAACTCTTGGCAGGAATTAAGCCTCTGCACAGGGCAATTTATCTTGTACCAATTCTTGTCTCCAGAAAGCGCTCTTGCTGAATTCTTCCAATAATTACAGAGGCCCCTCACGTTTCTGGCCAAACTTACCTGAGAGAAAAACAGACACTGAAGGATCAGTCCAACCACCGCACAGAGCCACACAGGCACTTCCGTAGCCCGTGTGTCATGTGAAGCAGCACGCAATAATACACCAGCAAGGCAGGTATTCCTCACTCACAGTCTGCAGCTTCTTAACATTTTTAGGTATTTTAGGACCCAATGAATCCTTCTAAAGGGACCCCAAGTGCCAAGAAGCTCTATTTTTTCCTTCTTAATTCTATCAGTTGTTTAGTAAGCTACCTTCACCTATAAATACTGCATTCATTATACTCTGACCACTTTACAAAACAGCCCACTCCTGTTATCTTTAGCTGATCACCACACGAATAATCAGCCCCCAACTTTCTAAATCATCAGAATGACAGTGAAGCCACATACCCCATACACATTTTTATCACAAGGCTTTTTTTTAAATCTTATTGACTCCAATCCTTTTGTATGCCTGAAGCAAGTAAGCTTGCCGGCATACTTATACATTCTGAAGGTAATTATATGCATTATACATACTGAGATTCCCTGAAGGGAAACATGCTAGAAGATAAAAAAAACCAAAGCATGAAGACAACACATAGGTTTCTGAGATAAAGCCTAATAAATTTAGTGGCCTTGTCAAGACTCAAGATAACTTGCTCTGTCGAAAATTGATGCTGACAAACCTCAAAATTCAAGTGGAATTTATCAAGACAGGTAGACACTGAATTTGATGTGTAAAATAAATTTGCTATATTAAAGGCAAAATACTTGCAATTACAATGTTTATTTTTAAATGCCAAAAACACAGAAACATATTTTCACATAATAAAAATATTTTAATAATTAATGTTAGAGGAATATCATAAGCAAATACAAAGTTTTATCCATCATTAACATTCTAGCAACTTTAGAAGAACCCTCCTCAGACCTTTACAACATAGTCACATTGACTCCCACTCTAGATGTCTACATCAAGACTGAATCATAGAAGAGCTGAGATTTTCAACACAAAGAATTCATCGCTTCCTGGGATTAAGCTGGAAAATAAATTGTTTTCTTAAATTAAAAAAAGGCTGAAGCACTTTAATCAAAAACGATTTATTCTTTTTCTGCACGTTTTCTTAGGAAGTATCATCAGTTCCAATAATGGACTTTTTACTCTTCCCATGAAAAATCTACCATGTTTAGCTCACATTTTTTCAGACACTGTTCAGTATAAACATAAATAAGAGTTTGGCAGCCAAACTGCACGTTGAATCTGTCCACAGAGACTGCATTCCACTCCCTCACATGCTCTGTATGGAGGCATCTAAGCAGAACCACCAAGAGCAATCCCAACCATAAGGTCCTTCCTCTCTGCCTTGATCTGGTTTTGGTAAAACGTATGTTGTATTATCTTCAATTTTCACGGTTTTGTTTGTTTGTTTTGTTTTCCTATCGTTTAACATCTCTCCCAACTTTGCTCTAAAGCTAACTTCTGAATGAGGTGAGATTTAAACCTTGTAGTTGCTGGGATTGTTTTTTCTTCTTTTCTAAGAAGAAACATGACAGTTGCTATTCTTATATACATTTCCCCATGACTTTGGCGACTGGCTAAAAAAAAAAAAAAATTAAGACAAAAAAGAGAAGAGAAAGTTGAGGCAGGAAACGAAGCCTGGGACAGCACTAGATAGGAAGGTACGACGAAGCTATGTAGGAAATGCCACTCTTCGGACTGGGGAAGAAACACGCAGAATGCTCCAGACTAAAAAAGCAAACCAAAAGCCCCAAACAACCCAACCACGCTCCCCCGCCC
>NW_010512279.1:0-5104 GCF_000687285.1 Phaethon lepturus
GGGCACCTGGCCTCCAGCCAGGGTCAACCCCACACACCAGTGAAATTAGAAAAGCTGCAAAACTAAGTCAGGTAGCGATATTGGCAAACTCCAACTACCAGTGTACACCTCATCTGGATGAGATAAGGAGATAAAATCTTTGGACACAGCAACTGACTGCTTCTTAGCACGGTGAGCCCTGGGACCCATAAGAAAGGATGCAGCTCTGGGTTTAGTCTCGAGTGCCGCACAGGACCATCTCCAAGAGGTGCTAGTGAGAACTGCTCTGTAAGAGCTTCACAGTATAACTGAGCTTAATGCTGTAGTGGGATGGAGTAAGCCAAAGAAATGCATCACACAGATATCTAATTTCAAGAAGGGGAAATATATAAGTATCACAAAAATAGTAAAAACCTAAAAAAGCAGTCAAAAAGGCAAGAAGCCTAAAGCAACCTGGAGGCTTTTCAAAAACACTGTATTAAAAGCCCTGGTAAAGTATGTGTCACATATCAAAAAGAAAGTAAAACAGTTCAATAAAAAACCTGCATAGCTCATCAAAAAAGCTACGGAGGCTATCATAGGGAAAAAGGTTAGCATTGAAAAAATTGCTGAAATGACCAGGAAAGCCCATAAAAACCAGATCAAGCATAAATGGCAACTAGGATGGCTAAAATAGAATGTGAACATTTTGCAGAAGATCATCAAATTGAATAGAAAAAGTTGTTTAAAGAAAAGCAAGAAGCCGTCAGAGGAAATAGCAGTACCACATGATGCCGAAGGCTTATTCGGCACTCAGGGATGATAAGGCCATAGCAGAGAAACTTAGTGATTTCTTTGCAAGGTCTCTACTGCAGAAGGTGTTTGAGAAGGTCACAAATCCAAGCTATTCTTTGAGCCAGATTTCAGGTAAATATAAAGAAAGCAGTAGATAAAATAGAAAAGTCAGGCATTACTAAGTGACCAGGAGTGGGTGACATTCACCTGGGACTTCTGAAGGAACTCAAGTATGAAACTGCAGAACTGCTGGTCCAGGTGTGTAACCCATCATCACAAACTGTCACTCCACCAGCGGGCTGGTGCCAACCAAGCTCCGACGTGGAAAAGAGGCTCAAGAGCAGATCTTGTGAACTGTGGGCCAGTTTGTCTGCCTTTCCTGCTTGGCCAGGCAGTGTATTCTTCACCTTGAAGAATACAATAACTGAGCAGAAGGATAAGCATGGTAAAGCAGGCCCTAGTGACCATAATATACTTGGATTTTCAAAATGGTTTTGACAAAATACTTCACCAAAGCTTTTTAAAATAAATTCTCTTGGGGTCGGAAGAGAGGTGCTCTTATGGACTGAAGGCTGTTAAAGGATAGGAAGAAAAGAATAGTGCTTGATGGTCACATTTCAAAACAGAGACGCAAGAGTAGTGGGTCCTCTCAGGCACGGGTGCTGGAACTGGTTTTAGTGAAGACTTCAATGGTGATCTAGAGATGGGACTGAACCGTGAAACATCCAAGTCTATAGATGATACTAACCTCTCTCAGGTTGTTAAATGCCATGATGGTGATGGGGGATGAGGAGATCTGGTGATCTCCCATGCTGGGAGATCCAGAAGGACCCCACCAAACTGGGTGGACAGAGAGGTGTCAGTGTTGGGGGGCATCAGGAATGGTATTGAGAAGAAAACAGAGGGTGACAATTTGCTGCCAAGTAAGACCCTGGTGCACCCATAATCCTGTGTGCTGTGTACAGTTCTGGTCTCTCACAGAAGAGAAAGAGAAAAATAAAGGGACTAAGGGTTGGGGTGTTGCCTTTAAATGAGAACCTAAAAAGGCTGCGACTCTTCTTTTTGAACAAGAGAAAACTGAGAGGCAATATGGCTGAGGTTCACAAAATTAGAGAAGCAGTGAATAAGGTAAATGCAGAACTGCTCCTTCCCAAATCTTACAGCACTAGAAATAGGGTGCACTTGATGAAACCAGAGGGAGATTGGCTTAGAACAGGTCGGACAGTAATTTTATATCATTTGAGTAGCGAACTCCTTGGTGCCACTGGAGGCTGTGAAGACACACAGTTACAGCAGCTTGAAAAAAGGATTAGACAAATTCAGGGAGAAACACAGATACTGAAGGAACATATAAACAGGGTGGTCTTGGGTACAAGGGAAGTGGACTGCAAAAAGTTGCCAGACCTCTGTGCTCCCTCGTAAATAGCATCTCCTGCTGCCACTGTTGGGGACAGAGTAGCAGGCTAGATGAATTGCTGGTCTAATTTAAGAAGACACTTCTGATGTTCTTATTTTGTAAAAATAGAGTAAAGTATAAAATTTCTTCAAATATATCACCTTACGCTCACCAAGAGTTACAAAGGAGCTACTGCCATTATACCAGCTTAGAAGACAGTTAATTGTGATGCTCAAGAATTACACTAACAGTTAATAAAATGCTTGTTCTGGATTTAAACATTTTCCTAAGATATAAGAATGGAATTGACTTTAGAATATTTAAGTGTTGTGTTTTGTTGATTTTTTTAAATTATGGAGAAAACCGTCTCCTAGATCTAGTCCATGTGTTAAGATTTAAACTTGTATGAAAAATGCTTGTAAGATCAGACACTAAATTTCACAATTGTATAGCACCCAGCAGCAGACAGGAATGATTACAGGTGAACTGGTAAGAGTCTACCCTCGGCCACTGCATCAGTGAAAGCAATATATCAAATACCTGTAAAGGAGCTGCAGCTTACTCTCATGTCAGCCTTGGTTAAAAAGGAATGTTTAGGCATTCCCAAAAAGTGGCCAGTATGGGGGGGACACGAAGCTGTCTTTTCATTTCACAGTTCCCATTATTCCTGTTCCTTGCAAAAACAATGGCTAAATGGCTTGAGCACTGTTAGATGCTTGACTCAGACATTTCAATAGAGTGCATTTTCTCACTCTATAGAAAGATCAAAAAGATTTCTGTTCACTTCCACTTTCTACAAAGCCTTCTAGGTTGATTATGAAGTGAGGTTGCTTGTGAACTTCAATAGGTCAAACAGTTGCCCATTGTACTGAAAGGAGTTACTGTTTCCTACATAAGTGCATTAATGTTTAACAAATTTTAAAGGTGCATATATTGTACTCTGCCCAATATATGGTTTGCGAAGAACTATAAAACTCAAAATTTTAGGCATTGCGATAAAAATCTAGAGGAAAAAGAAAGAAACCTGAAGTTTTTTGTTTGTTTTTTTTTCCCTTTAGACCTGGCTTTACGTTTCATTCAAAAGAGAATTTCAGTACCATATCAGTGCTTCCCTTTTCTCCTCTCCCTCCTACCCAGGCGCCTGGGTACTCCTTACAGTATTTTCTCCACATGTAGCTTAGGCAGAGGATTGAGTCTGTTGTCTTAGGAAAACAACTTAGGAGAAGTTGTCTTAGGAGAAAATGAGAAGATGCATCTCTCATCTTTCCTCCCCTTTTTCACCCTGTTCCCTCCACTAAGGTTTATATTTTTTGTTGTGTGGATTTGGACACTCCTGTAGGAGCTTCGATTCTCGCTGGAATATGGCTGAGCCAGCTGTGAGAAGGGGAGATGAGGGTGAGGCTGGTCCCCGAGGTTGGCTCCTGCAGCCCCAGCTCCAACCACCTGATCAGTTGTGAGGTATGGTTAGATAGACTGCATATTCGTATCCAGCTAACAGTAAATACGCACCTAGGTGTAAAGTAAAATAACTAGGCTGCAGTGAAGAAGAAGAAGAGTGTGATTAGACACTAGAAAAAACGCGGTTTATGGAAGAATCATAGAATCTTTGGGTTGGAAGGGACCTTTAAAGGTCATCCCTGGAGGTATTTAAAAGACGTGTAGATGTGGCGCTTAGGGACATGGTTTAGTGATGGACTTGGTAGTGTTAGGTTTATGATTGGACCCAGTGATCTTAAAGGTCTTTTCCAATCTAAACGATGCTATGATTCTATCTAGTCCAACCGCCCTGCAAGGAGCAGGGACATCTTCAACTAGATCAGATTGCTTAGAGCCCCGTCCTGACCTTGAATGCAGTTCCCTTTATTCTTTTTTTCCTCCAAAGGTGTGAACTCAAAAGTAGACAGGAGGTGGGAGTTTCAAGGGGATTGTGTGTGGCCCAAGAAAAGACTTTCCTTTAGAGAAACTTCTCCGAGCAACTGCTCGGCATTTGCTATGAATTGCAAACGTGGTTATCAGCAGTGCCCCGTGATTCTCTCTGCGTTTGCATTAGACCTGTTTTCGTCCTGCGAATGAGGCAGAAAGTGCTTTTCGCAGGTGTCCTCACATTCCCGTGAGCAGCTCTGATGAGAGGCGAGAGGTTGCAGGTTAGTCGCTGCCTTTGCCTTGCTGCAGCAGCTCCCCCGCCGCCACGACAGGGAGATGAAGCCTCTGCTGTTTCATTTTCCTGTCCCCACTGCATTTCGTTGAGCCGTGTCCGAGCCCAGGGAAAGTTGCAGGGCTGAGCCCAGACGCAGAAGCGTGGAGGGAAAACTAAAAACACGTACCTCTTTCTGGCAAGCCTGCCAGGTGCGCGCGCGAAGTTGTGCTTAGGTGGCCTTTTGTCCCTAGGAACTGCCTGTATGAAACACGATTCAACTTTCTGGTGCCTTCCTGCCTCACCTCATCAAGTGCCGAACCAGAGGCAGTGCAGACAGAAGCACAGGGCTCCCAGCTGCCCTGCATCTGGAGACCTGGCACAGATCACCAAAGCCTGGTTGAATCCTCATACATGGAGACAGACAGTGCCTCTTTGCCTCTAGCACAGAGCCCCCCAGAAGGTATCAGCGGGCGTATTCTGTAAAAAACCCACTTTTTTAAAAAACAAAATCCATTGGGATTACGACAACAAATAAAGAGAAGCATTTTTATTTAAATAAAAAAATTCGGACTGTAACCAAAGCAGTGGCAGAAAATGAGGTAGAAGCACATATAAAGAAAAAGTAGGCGTTTCTTCAGACCTTTTCTACTTGCGTAGTTTGCAACTGTATTTTACCACGCTGACCCATTTCACAGAATCACAGACTCATTAAGCTTCTGACACACACTCGGCAGCAGCAGCCCAAAGCAAGCGCTGTCGTTCGCCTGGTTTTGCGGGGCCTGTCGTGGTGACTCTTCAGGGGGTGGCAGGGCTGGCAG
>NW_010512280.1:0-2139 GCF_000687285.1 Phaethon lepturus
CCCCCCCCCATTTTTGGTTCCCCCACTCCAATTTAGTACAGCCTGCAACCAAAATCCAGACAGATCATCTCTGGTAGGAGAGTTTTACCACGGGGGGCTGGCAGACATGCTTTGCCTCCATCTCTTCAGCCTGCTTCATTAAAGACTCCTCTGCACGAGGACAGCAAACACCTGGGTGAAGGGCAGCCCTGAAGGTCTCAGTCCCGAGCACTGCGTCTCACAGCACAGACTTTTCCCAGTTTCTCCCATTACAGAAGGACGGACACAGAGACCTTGAAGTCTGCTGTGCAAACACGGTTCAGAACCAACTGCTGGAGTCAGAGATGAAGTTTACGGAAGCCCGCTATAAAATGGCAAAGGGGCGATTCCCTTCCAGCAGGGTGACCGCTTAACGGAGACTTTTATAAGGGGCCAACAGCCGGAGGCTACGCATAGCTGCTGGCCGGGGGTCTCTCCTGCACGTTCTTTTTTTACATTGAAGTTGAAATAGCATTAATATACTGGAACAGGAGACAGAGGATCACAAATCGCTGTCTGGTCTTCATATCAGAAGATGCTCCAGTGAGTGACTTAATAAATCAATGATAATCATTTGCTGGATTTCTAAACTGTGAGTGCAAATGAATCGCCAGTTGATGCTTCTATGGCACACTATTTCTATCATCATCCCAAAACAGAAAAGTTACCAAACCCAAGAATTAACTCCCTAGAAAAGATCAGAAAAAAATCAGGGTAAAACAACCTAAACTCTTAACCTCTTTCTCCCAGCCACTGGGAACAGCTCAGCTCCTTTAGTCAAAACAAAGTCTTTGTTAAAAATAATGAAAGAACAGGTGAAGTCTAAATACAGAAGGAGTATGCATCCTAAAAATATTTTTGGCCATGAAGCCATCCATACAAACGCTTTATTTGCTCACAAGCCAGACACAGAGGAAACAAATTTTCCTTCTGCACAGCAACTATTGATTACTCCACTACACGGCACACAGCTGATAGGGGGTTTTAAAAATAAACATACATATATACAGGCACACACAAAACACACACACACAAAGCTACACTGCCAGACGAGAAAGATTTGGTGTCTCAAAAAACACAGATTAAGCGGATTCTGTTTCAGGAAAGACAGAATCCAGAATTAACAGCTGCAACGTCAGCACTCAATCACTAAAAGAAAATCTTTTAGCTGCCAAAACCCAAAGTCTTTCTAAATACTGGGCAATAAACTTGCAGCCTTAAGGGTTCAGTGCTCTGACTGGCAAGCGTTTCCCTTGCTTTTCTGTACACAGCATCTGGTTTAAAAATAAAACTCCCGAAAGCCATTACAACTCCACAAACACACCGATCAATTCTCCACACAGCTCCTTTTCCTCCAAGTTTCAGTTAGTGACCAAGTTCTAACCGACAGGAACAGTCTCCACGAACCACACGTTCCAGCAAAATACAAATCACATCTTCAGCACTGCAGAGCTGCTCCCGCTGCCTTGCGCCGAGGGTCGTCGCCCCTAAACCTCTGCTGCCATTGCAAAAATTACTGGGGACACACAAGCCCGGGGGAGCAGCCAGAGCCGGTTACCCTCGCAAACAAAACCAACCAGGCATTCCACGGAGGAGAAAAAAAGAAAATTCAGGCATTACCTTGTAGAGAGACGGAAACTTTAGCCAGAACTGCATTTGGGACATTGTAAAACAGCATTCAGTTTGCCGTCAGCAGAGCAGGACGTGGACGAAGCAGTAAAGGTGAGATTTTTCAGCGTGTGATGGAGAAAGGTCTTCATTCATGACCGCGACAGCGGCAACAGCCAGGAAGAGAGCTCATCAAGGGTTTTTAAAAATCAACATGCAGAAGAAAGGAGTGAAAATGGAGGAGAAAGAGACAGCCATACAGTGCGTCTGTCCTAAGCCTGTGGAAATTTGCATATAGTGTTTAGTCATGAAGGAGAGTGCTCTTACTTCCTCTAAGTACAAGGGCTGACTTTCAGGAAATGATGCCTGCTTGGTAAGTCAGTGAAATTACTGGCAATGCGATGAGAATTACTGTACGTGGTGTAATTCAACCACAGATACACTGTAAACAAAGCCGAGCTCCGCGGCGCGCGGGGCAGGAGGGCTCTGGGCAGGAGCCTGGCGGCTCCTCCG
>NW_010512281.1:0-10287 GCF_000687285.1 Phaethon lepturus
AGGCATTAAGTACCTCAACCTTGTCCTCGTCAGAGGATATATTATACAGATATAAATGCATTCTAGGGTTAATATTAAAACTGGAAGCATATATTATTAAATTTGGGTTTATATATCCTCTACTAAGCAAACAATACTGTAAATATACTAAGCAAAGATTACATAATCTGCTTTATTCTGAAACTAAGTTTTTTATACAAAAGATTTCCCTTTTTATTGCCTACTATTCTCCATTTCTATTCCTCTATACAACTAAAAAAGAGATGCCATCAAGCAGTAAATTGAGGAATAATGCTGCAGAGATTTTTTTACTCCCATTTATTCCCATTGAGCCTCCCTCAGGGATATACAAATTAGAAATTGTTAAATTATCATCTAATAGGCAGAAACAATGTAGGCGAGACGAATTAAGTAAAAGGCAGAAAGTTCTATTACACATGTAATTAAATGAAATTCTTTGACTAGACTACATTAGAGTCATTTCCCAAAAATGACAAAACTTGACTTTAAGCAGCACATGACACATCGTATGACATGTCATTAAAATTGTACATTAAGAGTTTTGATATTTGTAAAATGAGCCGTTTTCTTAATTGTAAATCAAGTTACTTCCAGGTGATAGGAAATGGGCTAAATAGCATCACTGCTTCCTAAATATACAAGACTCTAATGAGGCATAATTGAGTACAAAGTCATAAAAGAGTAGGTTTGGGGGTTTTTTAGCTGTAATAGCCTTCAAATAGGCACCTACACAATTGGAACGTTCTATCATAGACCGCAGGAAATCACTAAATCAAATCACCACCTTAATTGCCAGCTGTCATGTGAGTGACAAGAAGTAAGCTTGTCATCACAAACACAATCAAAAAGAATAACGCAGTGGGGGGGGGGAAAAACGCAGTGCAAACAATTCTCATCTACAAGCTTTCGGGCTCTTCGTCTCCAGCCATTCTCAGCACCGAGGCAACACCAGCTCATGAGTGCCCGCAGCCCTGTCCTGGTGCCCCCGCACAGGAGCTTTGGTCCAGCCCCCAGCAGCTGCTTCAGGAGCTGGAACACAGGCTGGGATGAAAACATACTCCAGAAGGCAGACGTTGAGTGACTCTCCAAGGCTACAGAAGAGAGGAGCAGGAGAAGCAACACTTACCTCTCCTCATGGTGCTTTTCTGTGCTTTTCCTTCCTGAAAACTGTCTAAACAAGTCAAAAAGTAAGGGATCTTCACCTCATTTTGAGAACAAACCCATAGGATTTAGTTAAACCAGTAACTGTTCATCTAGCTGATAATGAGAATGTCAGATATGGATTAACAGCACAAATTGCTTTTTGGAACTAAATTAATTCTGCAATTGTTTAACAAACAAGGGATACAAACAGTTTTACGAACATGGGATAACCTGTATACCCTGAGCAAAATCAGTATTTTCCTTCAAGTAATCCTTAATAACTCACTTCTTATCTCTTTTTACGTTATATTTCTTTAGATAATACCATTTCAATAGCAAATCCGTGACCTTCTGGCTTGATAAAGTTCCTATCCTGTTGGAATACATTTGCCAAGCGGGTTTAGAAACCCCGGTTAAATCATTGTCATTAATTATTGGAAATATCAGTTTATTGTTTATTTCATACCTGTACACAAACTACAGTGGAAGACCTGGAAAGGAAATAGTGATTTGGTTTCTCAGTTGAACAGTATGGAAATGCAGAAAATGAAAAAGCCACATGGTTTAAACTGCCTTAGGAAAAAAACCCACCACAACACGTTTATATCAAAAGAACAAACAGCTTGCTTCTAAAAAACCTCGATTTTTAAAAATGTTAATTATTTGTACAAATCAGTTCCTGTGCACAAGCGATCAAAAATAAGTGGGCTTGTGTAGTTGATAGCAGGACTGAGAGCAGCAAGAAGCACCATGAAAGACAAAACACAGGGCTTGTTTTGGCGAGCGTGTCTTCAGGACAAGTAGTACAGAGATAACCAACTGTCTAATGTCACTGTGTGCTTGAAAATATCATGGTACAGGAGTCCAGCCTGCACAGCCTCTCAGATAATGCCAGATAAAAGAAAAGAAGCTCTCCTTCAAAATTACAGATGGCTGGCTCTTTCCAGAAAAGAAGACCTAACATCAAAACACGAGATAGAATACAAGAAAGAAGTTGACTTGAACAGTCTGGAGTACTGCCGTAAAAATACTCCTCATCTAGATTTAAATCCCATGATTAAAGCCTGGGTATAGGTACTTATTGCCTGTTGTCACCATTTTATCAGCGCTCACTAATCACTCCATAACTTACTTTCATTAAATTCTCCATTTCATATTAAAGGTCATGACTCTGAATATCATTCTGCTCATGAATAATACAAAATACATTAATCAGAAGCAGTTTAGAGCATTATTTACAGAACACTGCACAACCTACTATTTAAGCCTATGGGTATTTTAAAAAACATCTCAATGACTTACGACAAACTTCACTTTCTAAGTTTACTTAGTACTTACAAGTCCAAATTAAAATGAAAAACAAGAGCTCAGCTCCCAATTTCAAGCATGATACATATGCTCTCCCATCTTTAAATTAATGTTTCTGAACTTATTAGCTTTCACCTTTCATTTCATTTTACATACGTACTTTGCTTTTCCCTCCAGTGAATAATGAATAATATACAATATAGAGTGTAATGCCTAGGAATAAATCTAAACTGAATTCAGGAGGGAAAATCAAGTAAATTGTTACATCCACGTCAGGATCCAAAGCAGTTAAGGTCTGATCAAGCAGCTAAAAAGACAACACTCATAACAATAATGGATATCAAACGTATAAGGGGAAAAAACCACCACAAACTAAAAATTTGCCAAGCGTATGGAATTAATAATGACAAAATATTTACTAAATCTACAGATGTCACTGCATCCTTTTACTCTTACTTCTTCCAAAGTTCAGTCGATTTAATAAGGGTGAAAATTTTGATTTTTCATGATTTTTATTGTCATAAGCCTTTCTAGAAAAACGAGTTAGTCTTTTGTGTAACAGTTTTAGGAGATGTAGGTTTACTGATCTCAAGGTACAAAAGCACTTTGTGTTTTGATGTACTCTTTATTTCAGTGAAGAAATCACCTGTTCTCAATCTCAGTTCTATTATTAAAATGATTTTTTGTGTTACAAAAGTTTTCTCAAAAATATAGACAAATCTTTAGACAAAACTTTAGCCCTGCCTATCAATCCTCATTGCTTAAACCAAGTTAACTTGGGGGCTAATAATAATTTCTTTAATGTGCACTTACATTCTAAAAAACTATCCTATGGTTTATTGAGTCAGTGACTCCAAATCAAATTTCTTTCATTTATTGTTTAATTCCTTCCTTCCAGTCTTCTAATCCCCACACTCAGATTTTTAATGTTTATAATATTTTTCCCATTCATCACTATCAATAACAAGCTTTTCTCTGCTATGCCCAGAAGAGGAGAAAGTGCAAAGGAAGGTCAGAAGTTGGCCAAGTAATTAGAATTCACTTAACACTTCTGTAGATAATACATGGTCCAGGCTATAATGAAACCCTTTATCATGCTCTTCCACTCCAGTGGCTAAACAGTTTTTAATATTATAAATACGGAAAAGGAAGGTTATTCACCAAAAATTGGAAGTTCTTTTAAGATGCCTGCTCCACTCCAGTGTTTATGTATTGGTTACACTCACCTATATGACATAAACTACTTTTTTAGCCTTATCACCTCACTTAACACCCCACTCAAGCTGTGACCCACCCACATGCTGCTGAATAATGACCCAGAAAAGGACAGCATACTTCCCTCACCCCAGTCAGCTTCTCTCATTGTCCAAACTAAATGCAAAAATAAAAAATGAGACTGATAAAAGGGAAAAGTCAGCCGACTTTTTAAACCACGGGCCTTAAAGGTTTGCAGTTGACTCCATAGTGCTCAGTGTTAAATCAGCCTCTCCACCACTGTTGAGAAGAGACAAATCGCATCTTTTCGTGCTATCAATGAAAATACATCTACTTGACTTGGGGTAAATTCACCGTATCTCTGTAAGCCACTCAGTTAAGTGCAGAGATGCTCTCCAGACCATAGACTTCTGATCTGAACTTCGGGACAATTTTGTAACTCAAAAGATGAAGCAGCTGTTAGAAACTTAGTCGTGATAATATGAATATAATTACTATAGCACCTTCAATGCATTCTCTCTGACGTATTTTCAATAAGAGCTGGAACTGAGGAGAAGCATCCATCATTAGTTATGAGTGAATCAGGAACACAAATCAGTGAATTAGAAACACATCTGCTGTGTGGGGCTAGCAGCACAGCACCCACAGTAGAGTCAAATCTCTTGTTGGCATCCAGCACAAATGAAATTCCAGACATATTCAGTGCTGAAAATTGAGTAAAGGAGATTATCTTGGATGTTAGCTCTTTAGTTGGAAACCAGAAATGATTAAGGAAAATCAAAATGCTTTCTGCTTCATTTTACACTAGTCTCCTGACTACATATCACATAGTCCTATTAGTACCCATCAGGACCTACAATCTGATCGTTGCCGATATAAAAAGGAGCCCAGAGCTCTAATGCACTTACATGCATCAGAGATTTTGTGTCCTAACCAGGGCAAAACCGTAACAGCGTGAGGGCTGAAGATGAAAACCTCTTCTTTGCAGATGCTGGCCATGCCTCATCATCAAACAAAAAGCATGGCTCAAATTAACTTGAGTAAGTGAAAGAGCTGCACAATCATCTCTAGAAATCTTTCTACCTGTTTGATGCAATGATAAAAAATAACTCCACTTAACTTCAAGTGTACATATCTACTGGTGCAGAGACCTCCATGAATAGCCTTAGAGTTATAGAGAATCCAAACTACACATCCTTGTTCTCCATTTCTGGAATTCAGAGTAAGTCTGTCCTTTTTTTCCTCTTTGTTATCAGACAACAGCTGCTATAAAGCTTCATTCTTCTCAAATGAGACGAAACCTAGTGGCAAAGACATTTAGTAGAGTTGCTAAAGTTTCTAAACTAACTAGAGTTCCTCATTCCATGAGGAATGTCCCTGAAAAGGATGGAGAAATATGAGTAGGAAAGTAGTCATTCTTACCAGTAAGGGATCTAACTGGAATTTACTGCCAAACAAAGAAACCCATACTGCTGTCTACACAGGTGCTTAAATACCCATTAAACTCAAGGGAGGACATGAAGAGGGTGGTCCCCTAACAAAGATTTGGGCTGCCACGAGGATGACTGTTACTGCTGTGTATCAACAACTGGAGCCAAAGATAAGGAAGATTGACAGTGCCCTTGTAAAGGTAACGGTCCTTGCTGGAGCCCGACTAGGGGGGCAGAGAACGAACTACAGCTTTTGTGAAGTTATTTCATACCTCAGAAGGCACTCATTAAGCACAAGGAGCTGCATCTCCCTGTTCTCCAGCTCTTCCACAATGGTGTTGCTCTTCAAAAGAGTACTTTGTCTCTTATGGTTCTGAGAAAATAGTATCTATGTGCCGATTGCATCAACCTGTGACACAGTAATGACAGAGGTTTGCCTTAGTTCAGTACATTGACTGTAACAGCAGGTATGTTGTAAATAACACGTTATGGATGGGGATAATTCCAGGTATCTCAAGGATGCAGACAGATTACATACTTCTATTAAGGTAGTTGCATTACTGAGAAAAAGCTTCTGAGACGTTCTTGGGAAGTCTATGATTCTATGACGTCCTGGAAGTTTTAATGCTATGGAAGCTCCAGGGAAAGACTGAGATTTCCCTGGAACTGTGCATTGTGGGGCTCGCTGAAGAACAAGGTGACCTGACGGGCGTTGCAGTAAAGCAGCAATGGCAGAAATGCTCCCAGCCGTAAGCGCCGCCAGAGCAAACAAAGCCTATTTTTTCCCTTCTGTTGATGCTTGACTGAGGTCTCCTCCAGACCACACCATAAATACCTACAGGGCTACCTACAGGGCCATAAGGCAGTAGGGAAGGTAATTCTGCCATGCATGACAGAGCTGTAACCAACAACCTTCCTCAAGACTGGGCATTCTGAAACTTTCTGTCTTTTTCATTTGAAAAGAAGAAATCAAAGAAAGAAAATCTGTGTGCTTTGGGATGAACCATGAAAAACTGAGATTTACTCAAGAGGTAGAAACAAATTGAAACAGGCGAGACCCTCAAAGCCCAATAGCTTCAAAGTTGGCATCCAAAACTGCAAATCACCTATAAATATTTTTGTCTAAGCACTCAGAACACGAGCTAGGCAATATTCTAAAAGGGACAGCAAGGAAACTAGAAAAATGCAGCTGCAATGTTATGCTAAGAGTGACACCAGTAGATGAAGTCTCCTTCAGAAGGTACTCATGTACTTTAAGGGCATTACTTCATTCAGTACAGGAGAAGTTAAAGGATATTTGATGTCAAGTAGTTGGAAATGCTCACATCTGTGTTAGAAAGCATACAGCGGGCAATCACGCAAAGAAAAAAAAACAACCTGTATTTATTTTAACAACAAAAAAATGTATCAAAAGCAAACTATACAAAGAGAACAGTCATGGCTGCTATAAAGCATTATTTCCACAGCCAGTTTTCATTAACAGAAAAATACCTGAAGATCCTAGACTTTGATCAAATAATGCATGCAGAAGCAGCAAGCTATTTTATGAGATTCCAAGAAAAGCTTCTCTCAATTCCATCAGTGAAAAGAAATTAGAAAGACAAAATGCAAGTCATTGCATGGTGAAAATACCCCTGTTCCAGTACCTTACACATCAGCCTTTCTCTGGGCTAAGTTTTAATGTAAATCACTACTAAATGTAGTGGTTAATGTGGGGATAATAACGGTATCTTTTTTCTTCCTAGTTTAAATTGATAATCAGTGCATTCAAACCTTAGGCTCTTTTATGTATAGCTGGGGTTTTGGTTTTATCCTGAAATTGCACTGCTTTCCAAAAATATCTACAATGTCAGAAATTAATATCTGCATAAAGATGATATGCAGTACAAACTATACCTGATCTTTTTAAGGGAGAAATCCACGCAGCCAGAAACCACTTCTGAGCAAATATACAGTTGTATTGAATCATTAAGCCAGCATGGGGCTTAAAAGGATAAATCTCAGCTTTTAAGTGCGAAATAGAATTCAATTTTAACTACTGAGCCATGACCACTGCCTCTTTAACAATGTTATAAAAAGCTACTTGGCTTTTCAAATTTAAAGAAGTCAGTGTCACATAAATATGCTCACAAAAGGTCTAAAAATAACTTTAAGCTGCCTGCCCACAAGGTCAGAAGCAGCAGACACAAAGAACTAAAGCTCTACAAAGAGCTTCTAATAAGGAAAATACTATTGACAAAAATGAAGGTGTTGCCAGCAGTTCACAGCTATTTCTATACATTTTTTCAGTGTCAACTTAGGCAGAGTTATACTCAAGTTAAAATGGCTTGAGATGTAGGAGTAATCCTGAATATGCAGTTCTCATCAGGGAAACACTTTACTGGGGTGCAGAGCATACTTATTTAAACTTATTAACTGAAATTAAACTCTCGTTTCCATTCTTTACGAATGATATACTAAAGGACAATAAAGATAAATGTATCTGAGATGCATCAAGGCAAAACCCAGTAATTTTCAACAATTTAGTGTAGTCCAGTGTGCCTCATTACTATGAATGCAGAGAACAGGTACTCTGTTGATGTTGATCGTACTACATCAGAAACCTTGTCCATGTGGATCTTCTAGTGGATTCTTTTCCAACTCCTGGTGGAAACTAAATCAGCTGTATCATAGCACAACTGTTGCTTTAACACACTTCATGCTTCTCAGAGTTGAAAAATATAGTGGAAATAGTGATAACGATGGGGACTCAGACTTTCTCAAGAACTGCTGCTGTAGCAGGTCTATGTTTGGTAGAATATCTTATCACAAGATAGAGAGATCCTCTTTGTAGGCCCTGAAAAACACTCTAACAAGACCATCAATAAGTGTGCTCTGAACACCCGCAAAGTGATTCACTGATACAACAATTTAGGGACTTCACAATGATTCTGCATCAAGTTGAGTTTATCGAGCTTGCAAAACATGAAGGACTAAGTCAATCCTCCTGGGATTTGAACCTCTGATTTAAGAAGTCTAAATATTTCAAATCTGATGTTTCAAGCATTCTCCCAAACCCTCCAGCTATACTTTTTTTCTTACTATGCTTTTTTTAAACTTTAATGTTTTCCCTAGAAATGGGCACTGAAAGTATTTGATTACTGAAGTAAGAAGTCATGGGCTGAAACAAAGCTATAAGAAATACTGCAGCCTGTCAAAGTTGATAAGTGCCTCTGATTATCCTTGACTGCATTCCCTGGGCTCAGCATTTCATTAAATAGCAATGGTCTCTTTTAAAAAGAGATTTACCATCATCATGTTCTGAGGTTCTTTCATGTTTTTAGCTAAAGCTATGTACGGAAATACTACTTTCCTCAGTAATTATATTTGATTTTCAGTTTCAATGTTACTGATAAATTTATTAAGTTTGGGTAATATGACCTAAACCAAGTCATGAACAGTAAAACAGTTCTTTCTCTCTCTTTTAAGAATCTCCCTTCAGCTGGATGAACGAGTAACTTCCTGGGAGAAATTACAAAATGCCTTAAGAATTACGTATTAAATTAAATTAGGTGAATTTGGCTGTTACATCCTTGAAGAAGGACAATACAGTCAAACATTAATGCACATCAAAATAAATTAGTTTTTGTGCTGTATATTAACAAAACTCTTCTAGCACATTTCAGGATAGAAAGTGTCTGCAGCACCCGCTTAATAGTGCCTGATCAAAATCTGTACCTTTTTTTTACTTATTATGATATTGTTTCAAGTAAAATGACTGACCACATATAGAAACTAAGAAATATCATATATTTATGTGGGTGGAAATCTTAACAAAACTTTTAAAAGAGCAAATATATTTTAAAATAAATCTTTTTCTTGATGTAATAGACATAAAAGGCTCTGCTCTGTAGAGCACTTATCTAATTGGGGTCAACAACAGGAAAGATGAATTGATTTACTGTTAACCGAAACTCAGAAAACAACACCTTCCACAATATGTCAAATTTCCATTTCCTTTCTTCATTGGTAGAAGACTCATCAAAGATCAGATGAGGATAATGCAATACTACCAGAAGTCAGGACAGAAAGAAAAATTAAAACACAATAGTGTCTCTGAGAAGAAAATATAAGTTGCAGCATCCCACAGATAAGCTTTAGAGTACCACCCAACTACAGATTAATTACTTACAGGTAAAACATGGTCAGAATTATCTAGTGCTTCTAGCAAGTCAAGATGTTCTAAATGGGAAACTCAAATATTGACAACTTTTGAAAATACTTTTGAAATGGTCTACCATTACATTTGTGATAAGGGGATACTCAGTCATATTCTAATGAAAATCTCTTAAACACACGATACCTATAACTTATCCTAGTAGATCAAAATAATGAGGTATATATCGAGGACTAAGGACTACCACTGAAAATGATGAAGAGGTGAAAAGAAAGGAATGAGGTTTGAGCTGGTGTCCCAAATCAACAACTGACTGATTTTTCATTGAAAATAAAGCTAAGGCAACACATAACAGGAAACTACATGGCAGAAACGTGCAGCTTTTTGTGTTCCCGTTTTAAAGTAAATACAGCAGCATTTTGAAATAAAGACCTTTCGCCTCACTATTCCCTAAGATGCAAAATGCATGCTTCTGTGGCTCTGTTGCATCCTGTATCAGTGGAGAAAATACTTAAGCTACAGGTTGAATTTAAACTCTTGGAGAAAAAAAATTAATAGAGCAGGTATGATCATTACTCTTCTCTTTAGTCTAATTAAAACCTATAGCTGGAAAGATTCTCCAGGTCCACAGAGTCCAGCTTCCAGCTATATATTATGTAATGCAAAGTCCTGCCCCAGGAGAGGAATAACCCCAGGCACCAGTAGAGGCTGGCGCTGGCTGGTTGGAAAGTAGCTTTGCTGAAAAGGCTCTGGGGGTCCTGTTGGACGAGTTGCACACGCGCCAGCAATGTGTCCTTGGAGCAAAGGCGGCCAGCGGCATCCTGGGCTGCATGCAGCAGAGCATTGCCAGCAGGTTGAGAGAGGGGCTCCTTCCTCTCTGCTCAGCACTGGGGAGACACATCAGGTGTCCAGTGCTGGGCTCCCCAATACAACTGAGACATGGACATACTGTGTAAGTCCAGCCCATGGTCATGAAGATGATTAAGGGATCACAGAATCACAGAATCACAGAAA